>NW_024586394.1:0-4874 GCF_018398535.1 Haplochromis burtoni
TAATAATAATAATAATAATAATAATAATAAACATCACAACAAGAGAATGAGAAACAATCCAAAACACCAAGATAACTGAAACACAAAGTACCAGAGAAACAAAGAATAATCCATGATGCAAAAGTGAACCAAAACATAATAAACTCGAAATACTGGGTCCAACGGACCCAGAACCGTGACAACAACATCACTAAGTGCTACTAGAAAAGTGTGTAACTTTACTCTGCAAGGGATATTTCGTAATAAGTCAATTTACAAACTTCATTGTGTGAGTTCAAGAGTTTTGGCTATTTATGGTGTGAATGTTTTGCTCAATATTGTATTTTTTCCCATGCTCTACATAGTTTTCACTTACACAAAGATACTTATAATATCTTATCATAGCTGTAGAGAAGTCAGGAAAAAAGCTACACAGACCTGCTTACCTCACCTGCTGGTTTTATTCAACTATTCATTCTTCTGTACATGTGAAGTTATTATACTTCGACTGGAATCTGATATTTCACAGACTGTACGTTTAATAATGACTTTGCAAGTGGTTTTATATCATCCACTGTTTAATCCAATCATATATGGACTAAAAATGAAATACATTTCTAAACACCTAAAGAGATTGTTCTGCTAAGAAAATTGATGTACAAAAAAGTATACTGAGATGTTTGATTTTGATCCCTGAAACAGATTTATTGTTTATTTCATCAGATATTCTTTATATTGATATATCTCCTATATAAATATTGATTTATCTCTCTTTGTACTTAACAATTTTTACTTTTATCTATTTATTTAACAATCTCTCACTTTGTGTGAGAATCAACATTTTGTTCATGTGATGAACTCTTCTGTTACAAATTGGTGAGGACTTCTACACTAACAGTCACATTTATAGCTACATGTTGACAGACTTTTCAAAATCATCTGCAATAGAAAAAAGTAAAGACAAAAAGAAAATTAATTAAGAAAGCAGCTCTTCAAGTGGGCACTGATAGGAAAAGAAACATAGCTGTTGATAATAATGCAGATTTGGGTCCTGCTGTTAAATGAAACCTTCCCCTTGTATATGTAAGTATTCTTTTGCCATGTTATCAGACTGTAGAGTGACAAATTAGTCAAACATAATAAGAGTAGCACATGGGTGTAGAATTGCTAGCTAACAACAAGCTTGCAATACAGTGTGTTTTCACCATTGTTTTTTCCTGAAATTGGCTTTATTTTGGTATTAAATCAATTTGTTCTAGAAGTAATTAGTGTTACCTTAAAACTTCACACATCACCTACAGCAAAGTACAAAAGCAACCCAAGAGTTCCTTATGGCAAAGAAATTATGTTAATGTTAAGATATTTTAAGCTCTTGGAGAGATGGTTGAACCTTTGTGTCCTTAAAAGACCAGAAAAGTTTTCTGGTGTCGAATATATTTACTAATAAAAGCTTGAGGAGCTTAAGGGTCCTGTGCAGCATCCTTGCTGTTATTTGGACTGCACTTTTCTGGACAGAGATCTGGGATGTCCTTCACTACCCCAAGTCCTAAAATTACTATGTGAAACACTGTTTCTTTCACCCTCCACATCCCCTGGGACTCACCCTTTGGCTGTGGGCAACCCATCTGGGCCTTCCTGATAAAAAATATCTAATATAGTAGAATAGAATAGAATAGAATAGAATAGAATAGAATAGAATAGAATAAACCTTTATTATCCCATGGATAACAGATTTTGACATAGATTGTTACACAACTGTACACACAGTAGCTTTTTCACATTTTAGTTCAAAAACCAGAACCTCATAGATACATACTTCATCAATCTTAAAAAGTGAACATTTGATAAATGCCACAGCCAAAACTTCACCCTGGCCACTTTCTCTGGGACAATTAAAACAATCATAAAGGGAGGGCATAGTTCACCAACTAGGCAGTCCTCTCCAGAGTTTATTCACATTTCTGTTAAAAATATAAAACTATCAAGGGCTCTAACATTAAAAAGACTAAACTTAGCAAGGTGAATGGAGGAAGCAAAGAAACTGTAGGTTGTAGATGAACAACATTTAAAAAACTGGATGAGACAAGAGATTCCCTACGCCTTGCAAAAACTGTCCTATTAGTTATTAAGGCCAAAATACCAAAAACGTCACTTGAGGGTTCAAGTCCAGCTGTATTGTATATCAGTCTATTATAATCAACAGGTATGGTTGTTCATGCCTGAGGTTTTTGTTTGTTTTTGTTTTGTGTTTTGATACTGCATTCTGTGTCAGTGAAGGGCCTGTACTATTTCTTCAATTGGTTAATACTCTGCGTGGAAGCCTGGCTGGTCCTGAAGGCCTCTATAGATTGAAATCATCTCAACAGAGACTTCAGGTTACACCCATGCCTTCCAGAACAAAAATAGTAAAACTGACCAAATAAAGGATCCTTTCCAGAAAATGAAAGTGAACTACTGGCTAAACTACATTTTCTTGCACTCCAAAAGAAAACAAACTGGAAAGAAAATCCAGATATATAGTTTTCAACTGTAAAATAAAACGTATTTTGAGGTGTCTGAACTGTATGTAACACAAGATTGTAATGGAATTTCATTTACACAGAGCCACAAGATAAAAAGTGACTGGCATGATAACTGTCTCATTTTTTAAGTACTCGACCTTATGTTACTCTACTTCATCCCTTTTTCATTTCTCTTGATGTTGTGTTAGTATCCATTAAGAAGGATATTCACGTTTAATTTCATTGTGAAAATCAATAGGGGCAATCACATTAGATGAAACTATTAACAAATGTATTATTAATGAGGAGAGTGATATCAAACATTCATTTTAATATTTGTTTACGTTTCATTTTGGTTTTTAAATATTGATCAATTCTCAGTTGTAGGAGGAAAACATTAAGCCAGTTTTCATAAAATTCATAAAAAATGAGTAATAAAAAAGACTATAAATTAATAAATTGGTTTGCTTGCAATTAACTGAACAGTATTTTGAGGTGTTTAGAAATTTCTTTCATCTTTAGTCCATATATTATTGGATTACAAAGAGGGTTATATGTTACAAACTGTAATGTCATTATAAAACGTGCAGTTTTAGGAAACTCTGATTCCAGTCTAACTATAACCATATCATACGTAAGCAAACAAGAATAGTTCATTAGAACTAGCACATGAGGCAAACAGGTTTGTGCAGCTTTTTTTCTGACATTTCCACAACTCTGATAGGCAACTATAATTATCTTTATGTATGTAAAAAGTATAAAAAACATAGGAGAAAGTGCAACATTAAATAGAACAACCATACCATATATAGATAATTCTCTTGAATTGACACAATAAAGATGGTTGACCGAATTGTTACAAAAAATACCTTTCAGAGTAAAGTTACAGAGTGGTGTATTTGCATTTCCTGCTATTGGCACTGCAACCTGAATAGCAGGTAAAAACCAGCACAAAAGCAGGAAAATATTGACTCTTGTTCTTCTCATTATAGAAGGATATTGCAAAGGTTTACATATAGACACATATCGGTCATAAGCCATAGCTGACAGCAGTAAGAATTCTGAGCAACTTAAGGCATAAAACAGGAATACTTGAAAGAGACAGGCTTGATACAAAATAATCTGTTTTTCAGATAAGAAGTCAATCAAAAGCTTTGGGTAGATGACAGTGCTCAAAACAACAGAATTCACTAACAAAGCAGCAATGAAAATATACATAGGCTCATGAAGGCTTTTTTGAACTACGATAAGCCACACAATAGTGGAATTGCTGCAAATTATTAGAATATACACCATAAACATGATCACAAAATAAAGATAACGGTATTTCTCCACTTCCACGTGACCACCGAAGGTTATATATGTTAGATTCATTTCAGCATTTGTGAAGATCAGAAACTGAACTAAAATGTAAAACAGGTAGAACGAGTAACAAACAGTGTATATAAAATATTTGTTTTATGTAGATTGTCTTATTGATAGCTACCTAAACTTGGTGTGTGTTCATTTTTTAAAAGTGAACAACTCAAGTTACATCAAATATATAATGAAACTTCAGTCTCTATGGATCTCATTAAACCGTCCACATGGACTTGCTACTATGTTGACCACTTTAAGAGAGTGTTAGCTGTTAGACCTTACCTACATGGGTGCACATTCTTTTTTTATCTTCCGAACCACACTTTGCACTTTGAAAAAAAAAATTCAGCGTTAGGTGCACTAAACACAACAAACCATGCGATTCTCATAAGTAAATGTATTTTAAGAAAATTCTATTGCTTATAGGAATTTATTATAGAGAGCAAAACACTTGGAAAAGGTAGTAAAAAAGTGTGGGCTCTAAATAATGGAACACTTTGGTTTTGTCAGTCTATTCTGCCACAAAGAAACTACAGCCTTTATAGAGTTTGCAATAATAGGCCCAAATTTGTTGTCGTTGCTGAGCTTTTTGGTGTGTATATTGTGGTACTGCCTTAGCGGATTCAATCATTTTCCATGCAGTAGAAGCCTCATGAACAACCCCCTAAGCACCCTGATTTTGAATGACCAGTAGTAAAACTCGAAGTACTGCCAAACCACCAAGTAATTTGGCCTGCTGCAATGTTGACAAACGTATCCTAGGCCTTTTCCCATTCAAAATAAATTTAGACACCACAGAGTGTATATCCTTAAAGTAAGTCAGAGGAGGGAGGAGTGGCAACATGAATAAAAGGAAATTAAGACATAACAGTATGTTCATTTTGACTGTGCTGAGGCCATAGTCTTAGTGTTAGGCAGGTCAACGCTGCATAATACAGCTGAGTGAGCAGATGTCAAGATTGGCTGAATAGAGGTCAGCCAATCCAAATTAAGTAGCACAGAGCCGAACCAATCACAGCCGCAGCGTCACGTCGC
>NW_024586395.1:0-2083 GCF_018398535.1 Haplochromis burtoni
AAGAGAGAGCGTCGTATACGTCACAGTTTAGAATCTTCGTCCTCACAGCTTCACCATCATCATCAGTGACTTTGTTCATATCAAACTTGTCTTTATTGCGTGGGACGCTCACAGCCACACTGAACATGGGAAACTGTCTGTCAAGTAAACAGAATATTCACCTGTAAAACATTTTCTTTATAACGTGCAGATTAAAGTATGCTGAGTGTTAAACCAGACAAAGTGAGTTCAGTCTCATTTTGCTGAGGAAACCAGTCTAATTCTTTTTTTGGATTTTTTTAAGCCCTGAAATTGAGAACAACTTAAACATCCAGTTACAAATAACAGTGAGTATGTAATGCTGCATTTGTTCTTTCAGTCTCTGCTTCTACGTGCAGCTCTAATGATCTCAGCTTGCTTCTGTTACTATAAAGCACACTGTAAGTACTGTGCTGCAGATTAAAGTGACCTTTGTTACTGACCTGTTGTCGTCTGCACCGTAGCTTGGTGTGTACCTGCCAAAAGACACACACACAGGTTCTGATGTTGATTCCATTTGGAAAGATTTACATGAAACCACAACAGTGTTGGTTTGTTTCCCTGAGAGTTTGGACAGAGTTAAACAGAGGCTGATCTGTGTTACAGTCCAGTGTGTTGAGATATTCGATTTGTGTACTCAGGTTTTGAAACGTGTTGGAGTGCATTATTGTTGTTGTTGTTTAACTGGGACGCAGTATGTTAGTCGTCACCACAAGGGGGCACAGTTCCACTGTGAATGAACGTATGCTGTGACATCACACCACTGATCAAGTAAGCGAGCGGTCACAGGAATGGTAGCCTTGAAAGAAACGATGTGTTAAGAAGTCCCCCTGCCCGGTCAGGCGTTACCTGCACGGAAGGAGCATGACGATAGAAACAATCCATCAGCCAATCAGAGTGTGCACCCGTTACCATAGCAGCATTTGAGTGAGCAATTGTGTCCACTAGAGGGTGATGTTGACCCACAAATGAGAGATTTAAGCTAAATTGGCTATAATTCTGTTTATGCCATCCTGTAATGTTGTTATGATAATCTTTTCATGGTATCTGTTTCTGCTCATGCTTAATCTTGTATGGTGTTCTCTTTATTATTTAACGTGAGAGATGCTGTAACATCCCATAACAGGATCTCTCTGAAACGTGATTCTGCACTGTTCCCTGGTAATAAGGCCCGGTCAGAGACTAGGAACGATGTCACAGTATTGAAGAACTTTATTTATAACTGGCCCGCACTGAACACACACTCTAGCTGGTGTGTAGGGATGTGCTTCTGAAATTAGTGCAAATAAGAAATAAAATAAACATCTCTTTCACTGATTATGCATCCAGCGTTACTCTCCGACTACGCTCTCAACTGATAGTTTCTATCGTCAACTGCTGGGATGACGCTCCTCCCATGCAGGTAACGCATGACCGGACAGGAGGACTTTCTAACAGGATGTATTGTGTATGGATGTGTTTCCAGAGAAGTAAACAATATTTTCCCTTTGAGTTGACACTGCACTGCTCAACACAGTGTGATACAGCTTTTAATAGCATATTAGCCACATGTTACTCTGTATGCTCACAGGTTGTTTGTTAAAAACAGCTGCTGTAAACATCATCATCATCATCATGTTCAGTTTTTCTTCTGTATTTCACAGAACGTTCACTCACCTGTTCAGAATGTCATCTACAATTGGTGCGAGCTGGTTTGGGTCAATAACAGTCTCGCCGTTTGTAACGGTCATCAAAACAAGGACGGCTACAGAAACCCAGTAAGGAGCAGCCATCTGAGTGGGTTTAACAAGGATGGAAAAATTAGATGAGTGAATATATAACAGTGTCCAAATATCTGCAGACTATTCTCCAAAACTCACCATAATTAACCAGATTAACAGCTCTGCTCTTTCAGGAGATGTTTGTCTAAAAATTCATTTTAAAGTGTCTTTAATAAAAAAAAACTAAAAAACTCTCACAGTCTGCAGCATGTCAGGACTAAATGAGAGTTTTAGGCTCAGTTTCACAGACATGAGTTTGGTCTTAGTCTGAACATTTTTTCAGTGCAGATTTTCACTGAACTTTT
>NW_024586395.1:2541-3773 GCF_018398535.1 Haplochromis burtoni
CAGGCTGATGATGGCCAAACCCTCTGAATGGCTTCATGCCCTTATTTGAACATGTCTTTAAGCCATGGGTGTAAGAGGAGGAAGAGCTGCTTCAATCTATATCAGTAAATATTGACAGAGGTGTTTACCTGGATTTAGCTCTAGTGACAGCGTTTAATCTTCATGAAACCATCCATTGCACCCTCATGCTGTGTGACTGAGGATATTTGTGGGAAGAGAATGTAGCAAGAAAAATTACATTTTATCATTGCCATAGGCCCACTACCATACATTTGAGTAGAGAGTAGGCACTAGTAGCTATTCTTTGCGTCTGTATCTTGTATTCGATATGAAGATTGTCTGCTTATAATATTAAAATAATAAGTTCATTTAAAATGACAAGTTAACCTAAAATGCAAGTCTTTGGTCTTACATGTTGTAAAACTACACCACATAAACTACACAGTGAGCGCAGTCACAAACAAAACAAGTGAGAGAAGTAAAAAGCTGAGTATAATGTGAGCCGGTGCCTCTATAATTAAGCAAACGGGAACAACTTCTACAAAAGAACAAGTTAAAAAAACCAATGAAAACAGTAAACTAGTTAAAGCCACTGTACAAATCTAAGCACCGGCACGATGGGAAAGCAGCTGTGTTCCTGAGGTCACCAACCGAGGCCTAAAGTCCAGATCAGACGGCATTTTCTGTTTCAGGTATGAGGTGGTGTCTTGTCAAATCAGCCCCACTCTGTCCCTGGTTTCCTGTGCAGTCTCTGTTCTACACCATCCAAAGGTGGAAAATGCTAAAAAAATATATCAGAAAGAGTAATGTGCCCAAAATGGCACTCAGTCCTGCATGGGGGACGTTTTGTGTGCAAACTCAGTTGTTCTAAATCCTCTTTATATTTCCAACAAACTACCAGAATTATGGTATTTGAAGCTGGTTTATTTTGCAGCTGCCACAAAAATTTTAACTCATCATCGTGACTCACATATTGACTATAGATATTTGACCACGAGGCAGAAACAACAGATTTTTTCAGAAGTAGTTTGAAATTGAAGTGTTACTTTTAAAAACTTAACTGCACTAAAGCTATACACTATTACTTAGTAATTGATAATTACATATATTGATTAATATGAGGTAATTAAACATGTTTTTTTCCAGGTGTCTTAAAAAGCTCCGACTCAGTTTACATAGTAAAACTGATATATATACACATTTGGTTTAGCAAATCTGCCCAGTTTCTCAGC
>NW_024586395.1:3793-4869 GCF_018398535.1 Haplochromis burtoni
AGTGATGTCAGAGATAAAGCTGTGCTGAGTTTGCTGCTGTTAGCCTGTTACAGTTTGAATCTGATGATGAGACTGAGCAAGCTTTGCACATCCAGAATGGAGCAGTCGACACCAGATTTTTGATTTTCCAAAACGTCCCAAAAACGTTCTCTGACAGAGTTTATCATTGAGGGACACTGTGTTTGAGAATGTCAGGGGAAATGTAAGAACTGTGAGGAGATGCATCGAGGACACTGCAGCAAACCTGCAACGTTGAAAAACAAAGTG
The DNA here is from genome assembly GCF_018398535.1 of Haplochromis burtoni. Classification (NCBI taxonomy): domain Eukaryota; kingdom Metazoa; phylum Chordata; class Actinopteri; order Cichliformes; family Cichlidae; genus Haplochromis; species Haplochromis burtoni. Next base: position 4,061 of record NW_024586395.1, read on the forward strand.
GAAAATCCACAGCCACAGAGAAACACACACCAGGACCAAACCACAGAAGAAAAAAGGCAGATTTTGTAAAAACTGTTTAAAATTTTTCTGTTTTGCAGCACTTTTGCTGACAAAGACACCCACGGGACCTGGCACACTCCTCCAAAGTAAGTAATAGTCAATCATTAAATGACAGTATTAGACATTCAGCTACTGCTGAAAGTAGTTTAGTTGACAGAGTTCATCTTAACTTTCTGAAGAGATCAAGCTGTTGTTTCTAGAACTCCTACAAATTAAGATTTACAGACATTTCTTAGCATGTGTTAAAATAATGCCAACACTGTTTTACACACTGAAGGAAGGCAGCGTTCGTCCAGGTGTTCTGAAACAGCAAAATAGCAGTTCTGTCTTAGTGTTGGTTTCCATTACCTTGACTGGCCTGCATTACTTTTGTAATAAGGGATTACTTTGCCAGTTACTTATTTATCTGAGCCGCCACTGCCACCTGCTGGCAAAACTCAATATTTTCACATCAGGTGACCTGTACTATGATGTCACAACAACAAAAATCTACGACCACATTAAAACAACTCCGGTTTCTTTCCTCTAATCAAACTCCTGCTAAAGAACAAACACAGTGAAAGAACCTGGAAGTGCAAAAACCCCTCAGACCAGTATCGTAACATGTTTCAGTCCAGGTTAGAGATCACTGTGGTCAGTGAAATCACAGAACAGCACCGTAGATATCAGAGCCTCTGGTTTTATGGTCCAGAGAACAAAGTCATCGTTCACTGTGAAAATGGAAAGTGGGTGGAAAAACCATGAGAAAG
>NW_024586396.1:0-1103 GCF_018398535.1 Haplochromis burtoni
TCAGTCATATTCCCTGTTTTGGGTGATTTGTGATTTTGTTTTATACAGTGCTGTACACTTATTACGCATGCTTTCAGCAAAACGTCTGTTTCATCAGACGTAACAGGTGTCATTAGCGTGTAACAGAAACCTTATAGGTACCTTTGGTTAACCCTGACGTTGCATTCTATTCAACTTTGTACGTAACAATCGCTGTCACACTGTTTTTATATACCTTTTATCCAGTTATCATTTGTAGGAAGGCATTCAAAACTGAAGAACCTGGCGCCATTTGTTGTTGATACAGTAGTTCACGACACGATCCAGTTTTGAGTGCGCACCCCTTTGCGCCATATCCTTCCGGGTAACAAGGAAATGACATCAGCCACGTAGATTTCTTATTGGCAGCGCTAACTCGAAATTTCGAGTTATTTTCTCAAAATTTTGAGTTAATAACTCAAAATTTCGAGTTATTTTTCTCAAAATTTCGAGTTAATAAGTCCGAATTTCGAGAAAATAACTCGAAATTTCGAGAAAATAACTCGAAATTTCGAGTTATGGATCTTTTTTTTTTTTTTTTTTAGTGGCGGAAACGGGCTTCCATATGTTTCAGTTTATTCATGCACATAAAATAATTTACAGCAAAATGTTTACAGAGCATCAAACCTTATTTCTTTCATTTCATATGTATTAACACATTAACTTATGGACAAAATTAGATCTGCTGGCTCTCTGGCCTTAGGCTTTCCACCCAAATACAGGTGCACACCCAGAGGGCCTAGTGTTGTCCACTGCCCCTCTATGATACTTTTGCCACTGTTTATGCAATTTGTCACCAATAGAAAAAAGATGCGATGAAACTTTAATTTCTTTGTATTGTTGCTTATATAGTACACCAGTGAATTTACATTAGGTTTACATTTTGTAAGCAAAACAAACAGGTCATTGTGTTTGGCCCTTTTGCAGCACAGAAAGGATAAACTGTGGCGGACCACTAGGTGGCTCCACTCACACCCAGGGAAGTGTTGGGGTGGAGGTTTGGCACTTTTTCTATGTGGAGTTGTTGTGAAGCTGTTAATAAAGAAGTTGGAGTGAGACATATTGAGACCTCTCCTGTCGTCTTT
>NW_024586396.1:2359-4868 GCF_018398535.1 Haplochromis burtoni
CAATTATATCGTCGGTTATATCGTTATCGCAAATTTTCAAATATATATCGTGATAAATATTTTTGGCCATATCGCCCTGCTCTAATACCTCCACATTGGTGACCCCTGCGGCGAACATGCTAAGGTTCGAAGACGAAGCCAGCTCTGGTCTGGGAGCATCGGCTGCCGCCGGACTTCCACCTCCACCGATGGCTGTGTTTGCTGTGGCACTTATGCTGCCGGATTTCTGGCTTCTCGACCCTCCTTCATGGTTTGTGTACATAGAAGCTCAGTTTGCTCTTCGTGGAGTTTCAGCCGACGATACGAAATACCACCATGTCGTGGCCTCGCTTGATCCGCTGTCCACCTGATGGACAGCGGATCCAGCGGATGACTCTCTTCCGGGACCCTGCCCGCCCAAGGCAAATACACCGCCCTCAAGGCGCTACTGCTGCGGCGTTACTCCCTCTATGACGCTGAGCGGATCGAGACACTCCTCTCTCTCTCGCAGGCCTGGGCGATGGTACCGCTCTCGAGCTCATGGAGAGCATGCTGTCCTTACTGGGCACTGATGACGGAGGATTCCTCTTCATCCACCTCTTCCTCCGACAGCTGCCGGCTCCGGTGTGCGCTGGCCTTGCCAACTCCGCGCTATTGGCCACGAAGGATTACCGCTCCCTCGCGGAAGAGCCGGATCACATCCTCCTGGCCACTAGGTGCTTCGGTGTCCAGACGATTGTTCCGGACTCACCAGCGGTTTCCCCCACCGATAGAGATTGAAAATGTGACGTCATTCAGGGGTAAAACCGCCAAGGATTCTGGGAACTCGTGGCAAGAGGTACTAGCGCACACAGGCTTTCAATTGAAATCGGTTACACGGCGATAAAAAGAAACACAAAAAATGTCAAGAAGCTGTTGTAATATTAACTGCAATAGCCGGTCGCATGACAGCCACGGGAAGCCGATGGGTAAAGAGATCAGTTGTTATCGGATTACGTCGTTGAAGAGAAATTGTTTAAGTCATGTTTCCAAAGTAACAAAGAGCCAACGGATGGCCTGGATTGCAGCCATTCGAAGACCAAATATAACGTCCCAGAACACTTCAGCTCACATGTTGTTGTGAAGCCGTTAATAAAGAAGTTGGAGTGAGACATATTGACACCTCTCCTGTCATCTTTACATACCTCCACAAAACACTAAAAAAGCTTTTGTGGTCACAATGATGATACAGTCACATTCTTCATGTCATAGATTCAACAAGATGCCGGAAACACTGATCAAAATTAAGCTCTTGATAGGACATTACTGCCAGCTGTTTTTGAAACGCCACTTGCCATAGTATGTCGTAATAAAATAATATTAACAAAAGGAAATAAAAGTTATTTCCACTTGAATTCAAATTCCAAAGAATTTACTCAGCTTTGTTATAAAGAACATAAGTAGTAAAGAACAAAGAAATAAAAAAAAAATAGTTCTATTTGCTGAATTATATTTTAGGCTTTCCTGTAAAGCAAAAAGAAAGAGAAAAGCCTTCATGTTCTATTATCTGGTGAAGATATAAACATATTGAAATTATTTCTTGAATTCTGTGAACTTGTCTCTCATCACTTTCAGAGACGGTGCCTGAGTAATTTAGAACAACAGTTGGATGACAGTCTGCAAACACAATGGAGGAAAAATGATATGATGTGCATCATAAAATAAGTGTATATAAGATAATATTTGTAGGGTAATTGTATTTTGATGTATTTTCTAAAATATTTCTAATTGTTTTTTTAAAATAAAGCCAACAGTAGCAATGCATTTGTTAAACGTAACATTCTTCTCTCAACACCATGTTCAGCCTGGTGTTATATGGCTGGTAATAATCAGGTTTATACGATTTATTGTTTGTTCTGCAGAACTGTACAAACTGACTTGCTGCCTGCTTGTAGCTTTAAGCAAAATGATCTGTAATTTTTTTTCATTAACAACAGCATTTTTTATTCCTACGTTTTTAAAAAAATTTTGTCCTGCTGCTACATTTGCAGCAAGCGAGAGACTGAGACTAACTACATGAACTGCTCCACACAGGATCGTGAGACCAGAGGACCTTTTTCAGCCTCTGAAGAAATGGACGACTCCAAAAGCCATCCTGTTCAGACACCTGGAAACAAAGGTAAGCAAAAGAGGTGTGTCATAGGTATTAAAAAATGAAGCAATACACAAAATACTTAGAATAGACAAAAAAGTGCAGACATTCTGTACTTAAGTAGAAGTACAGATATTTGTGTTAAAAATACTGTAGCATATTTATTTTACATAGACATTGTTCTGGTCAATTTGACTAAGCAGTCAAAGTGGAGGTTAAAGGGGTCAGAAGTGTCAAACACTGCTCGTTTCTTAGCATAGTGAAGAAACGAGCACAAACACACAGCAGACATAAACAGTTGACAACCCTGGAGGCTTTGGAACTCAGCTTTGATTATAGAGGAAGAGGATGTGTCTGAATATCAAGACCAGGGGCCCGTTCTTCGTACCTCGCTAAGTA
>NW_024586397.1:0-4867 GCF_018398535.1 Haplochromis burtoni
TGTACCTCTGGTGCAAATTACTGACCTCTGTCATCATTTTAGGTGGGGGAACTTGCACAATCGGTGGCTGACTAAATACTTTTTTGCCCCACTGTATCCTAGCATACATTATCACATCTTAACAAATGACATAAACGTCAAACCCTTACAGCTCAGACAGGTTCACACCTGTATTATTACGTTTCAGCGCAGTCCTGTTGCAACATAGACCCATAACATCAACATGACTTGTTCAGCTAGCAGCATTTCTCAACTTCAGAGATGATGCACACTGAATTTACAGCCTGGAGACCAGGTGACACCCTGTGCACAACTTAAACAAACACCCATTCACAATCTTTGGGGCACTGAAGTGCAGAGTCCAGATTTGTGGAGGTTGAATAATATTAGGGTAGAAATGTTATGATATATTAAGTCCTGCTGTGCTGATCTTCACCATCCAACATAAAATACAATCAAAGTTTTATTTCTGTTGCTTTTCTGTCTGGTAATCATCTTTGGGTTTTACTCAGGATTTATCCATACATCAATGTTTTTCTTTCTGAGTAAGACTCAAGTGTGTTGACTTTTTTTTTTTTTTTCTTAAAAGGAGTGGCACACCAGACAGAGGGTTTCCACAAGAAATTAGACTATTTAATCAGTGTACAATAATTGGTGTAAAATAAAACCCACTGGGTATGGGTTTTAGGCTAGTGCACAGCCCTTTTTCCTTGTACAGTGAAAATGACAGAGTTTCAAAATTATTTTTATTCAGTAAGTAGCTCCCTTAAATAAAGCTTGTCGGCCAACCTAAGTGACCAAAAAATGTTTTAGTCCTGCAATAGACTGGAGACCCACCAAGGGTGTACCCCATCTCTCAAACCAAGACAGCTGAGATAGGCTCATCTGTTTTGCGGTTCAACCCCGAATTGGATAATTGGATGAAAATGAATGGATGCTTTAACATTTGCAAACTATTAGCAGTTAAAGCTTAAAGATAATTGGTATCAGTACAAAGTACAACATTTGCATCTAAAATATAGTGAAACATTACATAGAATTACTTAAATAAAGCACATCCCCTTAAAGCATTTGAGTAAATTTCCTGAGTTATGTTCCAAAAAAAAAAAAGAGAAACAAAAGAAAAAGAAAAGAGACACTGGACTTACCATAAACAATGCTTTTCGAGTTTCAGGAAAGCTTCATAGGGTTTCATCACTGTGATGTGTCCTTTCTAAATAATAGACTTTTCTTAGAATGTAACATCAGTGGCACATCTCCAGGGGACCATTATTTTACAACATTTAGCTTACATACATACATAAAACATTTGTCGCTGTGGCTCAGGAGATTGAGGTGGTAACCTGTAGTTAGAAGGTTGGAGGTTCAGTCCCTGGGTGCTCCAATCTGCATGCCAAAGTGTCCTTGGGCAAGATACCTAACCTTGACTTGCCTCTGATGCATTCATTGGAATGTGAAAGCACATAGATGTAGAAGAGAGTGAATGTGTGTGTGAATGGAAGAAATGAGACATGTTGTATAAATGCTTAAGCAAAAACATGATATGTCATGTTTATAATATATTTGATAGTTTTATATAATTACACCATTTTAAATGTCAAAAAACCAAAACATATTTTTGACCTGATAAAAGCACAGCTCTTACGCATGATACCTGCCTGTGGCACTGATGGCAAAGGAAGCTGTAATTGTTCAAAATACATTTTATTTTATTTTGTTTTAACAAATAAATCAATTGTAACCCTAAAGTGTTTTTCAAGTGTAATATCACTATAAAAGCTCGAGACATATTTTTTTGCATTAATATTATTATTATGTAGTTGAATTAATAGCTGAAGCAGAAGTTTAATGCATGAAAACGCGTGTTCAGTGGGCGAGGGTCCAAATGTTCTCAAATGTGCACCCCTCCGGTGGGGTTTTGTGGGAAATGCCCCTTTAACCACAACATGAATGGGGGGTACAATAGAGAACAGAACAGGGCTCGCTCGCCGCGGTCACGAGAGCTCCAGGGGAGTGACGTCACTTTCCTAAACCGGGCAGCGGCCGTTGAGTTGAGTCCCAAACCAGAGACGAGCAGGAGTCCACCAACAGCTCAACTTTTAATGAATGCGGGCCGAGGAGAGCCGCCGTGAAGGGTCGCGCCGGTTTCGCCTTCCGTATGCTCCCTCCTGGTCGACATAGCTCCACAAAGACTCGCTGTGTTCACACTTGTTCAGCGGCTAATCTGGTTTTAGCTATTTTTAAAAAGCGCTTGTCTCTTCTTTTATGTGTCTCGCGCTCCCCGCGACTCTCGGCACAAGGACTAGGGTAAGTGTGTCCGGTAATTTCACATCATGTAAGCAGTTTAGGTCGAAATGATGCTTAAGAGTTGAACTCTGTGTGAGTCCCGTTGGTGAATTTAAACGGAGCACCGCTCTCGTGTAAGTCCAATCTGATATCCAAGCTTTAACCGTGTCTCTCCGCGTATCCATAATATCCGTGTACAAAAAAAAAGAAGAAGAAGAAAAAAGAAATGTGGCTGTTTGATGTGCAGTGAGGCAAATATGCAAAGGTTAGTTGCTTGAGACGCTCGGGTCAGAGATGCTTGTTGACAGCAGTCAGTAGTGAAGTTTGCTTTTCAGCGGGACATCCTGGACAATTATTTTTTTATTCTACTCCCGTGCTTTCTGCATAGAAATTATAACAGCACACGCCAGTTTCATTGTACGCAAAGCAGGATCAAGGTTGCCTTATGAATGCGGTTGGCAAATAGCTTGAATGTTGGCTAGATATTGCAAGGGTTATTTTGCACCCTCCCACTTCTCTAATAAGACTTAGAAAGAGTTAATCAGATTTTAACTTATGCTTCTGTGCTTTCTACACATTTAAAATATGTTTATTCCTGCACCCCAGACTGCCAGTAATGTTTGCAAAGAATCTCAAATTGCTTACACTGTGCTCTGAGTTGTAATACAAGCAGACCTTGGAAATAATGAAGTAAGTTAGATGCCCAATTTCGGCAGGAATGTGCCAAAGGATATTTGGGGGTTAAATCACTGACAAGGTCATTTCAGACTTGAGGAACTGAAAATTACTTGAGGCAGTCAGGCTGCAAAAATACAGTCGCCAGACATCCCCAAGGGTTCTGCTGTGATTTATAACATCCTTGTAGGAAACGATAGAAAGCGAGGCATCGTAATCAGCAACAGGTTTAAAAGAGAATTGCATGTGGTACTATAAAAGAGGAGAAATTAAATGAAAAAGTGCTTCTGACATATAACAAATGTAGGACTCTTTTTTTTTTTTTTTTGTCTTGTCCCTTAGCGCTACACTACAACTCATTGATGAGGCTTTAGCAAACACTGCTCTTTAGTTTTTACAGACTACTTTTTGTCTCTGCTTCTGTGCTCTGTGTTTACAGCTCACCAAGGCTAACCTATGCGAATATAATGTTACAAAAAGCCCAAAAATCAAGTCTTCAGAAACACTGAGTCACATTTAAAATGGGAACTAACATCACAGAGGCTAAGTTTAAACATCTGTGTGGCTTTTTTTCCCCTCCCTTCTTCTTCGCAGTCTCGACTGAGCGATTGAGTGAGCGACTGCATGGGTCGGACTGAACATGAAGAGCCTCAAAGCCAAGTTTAGAAAAACTGATGTAAGTAATGTAACATGTGCTTCTGGCTATGCATGTTTTGTACATGCAACCGTGTGTGCACATGTGCATGTCTGCATGGATGAGTCACTGTCTGTGCATGTATGTCTTGAACAGTCGGCAATGATTTTTGGCAGAATTCCTCAGTTTTTGGACTCCGCAGCAGAAGCCTGTGGCTTGTTGATATTTTGATATTTTCTGTAGAAAAAAATAAATGGGTTTAGAGAACTAAAACAAATCATGATGCCCGTGTAATCCATTTTGGAGCTCTTTATAAACATACTTGATTTCGCTTGGCATGTCATGGGATTTTAAGGGCCCAAAAAAGGATGCAGAACTATTTATTGTGGTAGCTTTTTGCTTTTTTTTAACCTGCTTGACAACGTAGAAGCTGTATGTGTTTCTCTTTGAGTCAGTTTGGAGACTTTTTAAATGAATCCTACAAAAACCACAGATACGTCTGACTCTGCATTGCTCCGAATGAGAATTTGATCCTGCTGACTATGAATCATTCTTTTGGGAGGAATTGCTCCAAGGTAGTTCAGTCATTTGTTCGGTCACAGTCTGAGATGCTCCACACTCACAGGAAGTTAGGCGTCTCCACAGCGTCTGACTCATCTTTTGTCACAGTGACCCTAATGACACAGAGCCAAACGGCAAGACAGGAAAGGTCTGCAGAGTTTACTGGATTTAAGGAGGGTGTGTCAGAAGTGGAGATGTTGGCAGCTGTAGTGAGGAATGGTATCTAAATGAGACGCTTTGTTTATGTAAACAGTTTCCATGTGATCAAGTGTGTGGTGGGGCAGGATGGTGAGCTCTGATTTAATGGCATGCTCTGCTGAGGGAGAGGGAGAGAGACTGATCTGCAGAGGAGGAATTAGGTGAAGTACATGCACCCTTTTATTCAATTATACCCACAACATGAGCTGCAAGGCATAACACGACTCGGGATTATTGTGTAGTGGGCTAGATGTGTGCTAGTATGGAGAAAATGAAACCCCCCTCGAGATCCACACGTAAAACATCAAGGAAAACAATCAAATGTGCACTTAAAATTATTCTGGGAACAACAAAACTATCAGCAATTTATTCCTAATGTTTGATTCCATTTTTTTTAAAGCTGCGTCATTGCATATAAAATCAGAATCAGAATACTTTATTGATCCCTGGGGGAAATTATTTTTTGTTACAGTGCTCCATTATAAACCAACATTAAGACAAGACAGACAATAC
>NW_024586398.1:0-4863 GCF_018398535.1 Haplochromis burtoni
GACCCTGAAAAGGATACGCGGAAGTGAATGGATGGATGGATGGATCATTGTTTTGTTATGACTGAATTTTGTAAAACAACCACCCCCAATATTTTTCTACTACTTTCAGTCACTTGCCATTGCAATTGAACTTTTATACATTTTATTGCCATTCTCTTTACTGGACATAACACAACCTCACACAGCAACAAGAAAGATTGTTCATTCTAAGGCCTGATTTAGACTTTTGTGGGGACATTGGAGAGAGAGTATGATGAAACCTACATGTACATCTTTGTGCATTATTACCTTGTTGTTGTATCCCAGTGTTTTATTTCTGGTGCCAGCCATGACAGTAACAAATAAAATGTCCATTTGCAATGGAAGGATGGATGGCACCCTTGGCGGAGGCCCTAGCAGACTAATCCCAGGTTATTGAGGCTAGCAATTGGGACATGGAACACCAAATAAAATGCGGGGACTTTTTTCCTCCTGGGTCCTCACTCTTTGTTGTGGTCAGTTTGTTTGGGAACAAAAATATTTTCATTTTAATTCAATAAAATGTTATTTATATAGCCCCAAGTAACAACAGCAGTTGACTCAAGGCACTTTATATCGTAAGGTACAGACCCTACAAGAATACAGAGAAAACAACAATCAAACGGCCCCCTATAATAAAGCACTTGGTGACAGTGGAAAGGAAAAACTCCCTTTTAACAAGATGAAACCTCCAACAGAACCAGGCTCAGGAAGGAGCTGCCATCTGCCACAACCACTCTGAGGTGAGGAGAGAAAGACAGGTCAAAGACACACTGTGAGAGATGAAAAATTAATGATTAAATGCAAAGTGGTGTATAAACACAACGAAAGTGAAAAGACATGACTGAAGAAAAATGTTTTAAGCCTAATCGTAAAAGTAGAGAGTGTGTCTCTTTCCTGAATCCAAACTAGGGTACTATGAGGTCCAAATTTGGCTATATTTGTCCCTTAACTCTTTCCAGTTTTTGTTACATTTTAATAGTTTCAGCAATCTTCCTATAGGAAATTTTCTGAAACTATTAAAATGGACCCAAGGAAATTTTGTGAGGTTTATAGTAATGCTATAATTATTACTCATTTTATTGATACAATTATTCACTTAGTGATAGATTCAAAAACTCAGGCAAAAAAGTAGCTGGAAAATGCACAGGAGGAATCAACGGTGCTGAATGGGCCAATCATTGACCTGTATGTAGTTATGTTTCAGGGAGGTGCACGTCAGATTATGGCGTAGGGTTTCCAAACACCACACAGAAAATCTTCACCCAGCTGGTAGACCTACTTGCTGTGAGGAAATAGTGCTCACCACTTCACCACTGTGCTGAAAGGAATTTATTATTAATAATAACAAAATAATAATGCTAAATGAAAAGAAAGCTTTTACATTTATTGTAGTTTTTCTGGAACATGTTTGACAGCTATTCGGATCTCTGATCCTCGGTATCTTCATGAGATGCTTTCTGACATCTCTCTGTCAACAGACAAATATGAATTGGACTAATGGCATAGATGTTGTGTTTACTGTCTATATGAATACACTTTCTGACTCCACTAAGAAATTGTCTCAAACAAGCTTTTCCACGCATCCTTGAAGTCTGCCTCTTATTGATTATTGATGCTCCAGAAAACCCTCCGCTGGTACAAGTCGACTGTGTGGCTCCTAGTTTTGCAGTCAAAAATATTGATCCAATTACTTGGATTCCCTTTAATGGAGATGGAAGAGCCAAAATATAAAAATCTGGTCTCTGCAAACCCAGAGGAAATGTAGCTCACATGTTTATCTCTGGTCAAATCACTGGCTGAGCTGACTCAAACTGAAAGGAGAAGAAAAAAGACTGAGCTCTGTTCTCTCTCTCTTGTTTTTCCTCCCTGCCCTCAGTACTTTTAAGCAAAAAAATGAGCAACTTCCAAGAACCACATGGTACAGGGGAAGAAAATGGAAACAGCCCCACTTGTTGGTGCAGCACCACAATTTTGAATGTTTGAGTTGAAACAAGGACAGCTGATGACTTCTTCTTTCATGAATGTGTTTTCTTAAAGAGGGGGGCAGTGGCAGATATAATAAGGGGGTTTGTGATATAGCGACACAAAACATATTGAAACATTGTCCTGACGTGACCCACCCCTCCTTTTAATGCCCCTCTTTCTTTTCCTTTGCCTTTAGTCCTTCACGTTCCTCCCTCTCTCTAATATGGCTTCTTTTAATGCCTGCATCAGTTTGTGTATTCAAGTGTCTGTGCTATACTGCATGCATACACACGTGCATGCTAACTCTGCGTAATGTTAGACCTACAGATTGAATCAGGGCACATCTGCAAGGCATTAGAGATTAATAATCCGATCAGACTGCACAGCAAAGGAAAATTAAGCAAAACAGAGGGGCGATTTTATCCTTTCGGGCCTGTTTAGACACAGTTAAATATAGTATATGCTTAAGGTTTCGCTTGGCGCAACCATCCCCCATCCCCTACTGGAGGAAATGTCTTTCACATTGTCACTTTTTCCTCCACCTTTAGATTTGTCGCTGCTTGCGATGATGGAAGCTAATGAAGTGTCGCAGGGCTGCGCTACTGGGGAAGCTGTGGGAGTTACATGGGAGGAAAAAACAGAAGAACAAGGAAAATGAAGGAGAAAGAGGAAATGTGGGAGGCTTTAAAAAAAAAGTTTGACAGAGAGGCTCTTCTTCTGTGTCCTGACACTGCAGACGAACCACCAAGCGTCAGGTCCCAAGTGCTCAACTCCGAGATGGCTCTTAAGGTCAGCATCTTTGCGGTGTTCTTGTATTGGATTCAGAAGAACATGAGAAGTAGCTGCAATACTTCAACTCTGTTTATCAGTTACTGGTGGTTTAAGGATACAGCCTGCATCCTAGACCGATCTGAAAAGTTAATGAGGAAAAAATGAGATAGCAGCATTGTGGACATGAGCCTCAAGGCCAAACAAAACGTTATCTTGAAGGAGACTGGTAAACAAACAACACAAATATGAAAGTGTATGTATTTAAAGATGTCTTTATGCAGAAAATAAATTCATGGGAAGAGTTCAGCTATAATTATGGAAAGGTGGGCCTGTGAGAGAAATGAAATTTCCTTCCTTGCAGAAGCAAATTTCATTAAATTTCAGACATTTTTTCTTTTCTTTTTTTACAAATAGACAAAAAGACTTGTTGTTCCTGCTTTGCTGTTCTATTTGGCAAAAATGACATTCATTAAAGCACAAAGAAACAGACTCACTGTAGAAGTAAATGCACTGAGGCTTGTTTTCTTGAGTATTGTGTGTAGCTTAATTTCATTCCATTTGCCTGAAAGTAGGAGTTTCAGATGAGGAGTCTGGATTCTGGTTACTACTAATGGTTATGATTATACCTCTTTTAATCTGGACACATGGGACACATCTCTTTTCAGAGCTTGTGCTGCTGGCAGTATACTACTGTAAAGGCAGGCTATAGGTGGCGTTCAGGCTGGCTCTGTGGATTCTGTCAGGCATTTTTCAGGGCTACATTTCAGGTCAGTTATTAGACTGAGATGAGTTTAGTTGACTGTTTCAAGCTTCAGTAACCTTCTGCCGGGGGGGAAGAAAAAAAAAAATCAGCCACTCATTGTTAATGCACTGTGAGCTCTAGATTTTTTACTTGTGAAAAGATGAGCTGAAGGGAAAGCTTAGCACTAAATCATAAAATATATCTATTAATCTATTAATCCTTAAAAATAACAAATTAAAATAAATTTGGGCAGATCAATCCAAATATAGATATCCTATTGTGCTAGAATTGATCCGATACCAACACTAACCAGCACTGGTATTGATTCTTTGTTTCTATGCTAGAAGTTCAGTAACTAGCACACTGAATCACACTAAATATTTTTTAACTAAAAAATATATAACTAATATAAAAACTGTGTGAACCTTTTGGTGTTTGTTTGTCACATCCATTTCATTCATAGCCTATAGCACATTTAAATAACAGAAGCTAGATATCAGCTCTCCGAAAAGCAGCGTTTCGAAAGACATGAGAAGCAGAAAGGTGTGTTTTGTTATGTTAACTAATTACTGTGGAAAATAAAAATCACAGTAATTTATTGGTAATTAAAATGTGAAATTGATAATGATTCATCTCATAAAACATGACATACTGCTCTCCCCTGTAGAAGCTGCCTTTATGGATTTCAAGTATTGCTATCAGTATTGATGTTGGCAGTACTGGCCCTGTATTTACTTGGTATCGGGCCGATGCAAAATTTGCAGTACCACACAGCACTACTGATTCCTGACTACTGAAAACTTAGGGTGTCATGGTCTGGGTCTGATGACCCAGAGCTCATGTATTTCTTGTATGTTTTTCCATATGTTATGGTGGTTTTCTCTCCCTTTTTGTCCTTTCTCCCTGGGTGCTCCCGGATGTTTTGGGGTCGCTGAGGGGACTGCGACCCGGAAGTGTTCCCGCACTGGGGACTGCTGCACCTGCCGCCCATTAGCCCTCACCAGCTGCAGCTGATGGCTTCATGAGGGGCGCCTTATTTAAGAAGGTGGCGGAGCCCCAGTCGGGGCGGGATTATACTAAGTCGAACCTGTTAAGTACCTCCGTAGATTAGTGTGTTGTGATCGGCTTCGCTACTAAAGGCTGCCTGCTGAGCTGTGTGTGTTTTTGTGGCACCAGGAGTCGGGAGTCAGGAACGTCGTCACGAGGGGAAATCGCGGAGTGGAATCGGGTTTTTGGAGTTGTCACCTTTTCACTGCTATGGACACGTGCACTGTGTGGGATTCTTAGAGGAATCGCCACAGGAGTCACAGTGCTTGAATTGTATATAGTTGTCGTTTCTGTCCACTCGCCATAAATAAATCCAC
>NW_024586399.1:0-1196 GCF_018398535.1 Haplochromis burtoni
TAATGAACCTGTTTTATAACTTCTAAACTAACAACTTTAAAAGTTGTTTCAATAATGTTGGACAATAACACATCCCCTTTTTTTCAAGATGGGCTTTGAGATCAGTGTAATCAAAGCAGATCTGGAAGATATCAAATCTGAAAACCAGTCTTTATATGATCAGCTGGAACAGATGAGGAAGCAAATGGAACAGAGAAGCAAAAGAGGAGTTTCTCTCTTTTTCAGTAGTTTTGCCCCGTCAAGTTCCAAAAAAAGTTTTTGAAAAGTGTCAAAAGTGTTCTTCAGCTCCTTCGGATATTCGAGGTTGAGGGCATATACAAGTATCAGTCCCATCAGCAGTACACATGCCTTTGTTCAGCTTCCACATCCCTCCATCACTTGGTTTCCCTCAATCACAATGGACACATCTGATGGATCCTTCTCAGCCATGATGTTGTGGATCACGATCACCTTCATCATATCCCAGAATTCATAGCGCAGATCAGCCAATTCCAGGTTCCAACAATGGCGCTACTAAGTTTTAATATTAATGTTATTAATCTTTCCGGGTCACAAAATAAACTTTTAACATATTTTCAGGCGAGAATATAGCTGTGTAAACTTCAAATATCTGCTTGGTTTATAAAGACATCGCATATTTGCAAAAGTGCTTTGACATTTTCGGAGACGTCCGTTACCCACCAGCTCGATAGCTAGCCGGGGGGTTCAATGGTCACTCGAGCCAGCGAGAACAGTAAACTCCCCCCTTCATCGTTTTCAGACCCCCGCGGTCTTTCGCTACTCAGGTTAAACATGATATATAAGTCATGATGCTGCTCTGTCCCAGTGTTTCCCCACAGTGCGAACAGCTGAGTGGATTATGAAGCAGATATGTGAGCAAAGCTGTATCTGCATGACAGAACAAGCCACTACTGCCACGCACATTTTTAAATACAAGCAAGCATGCTTCAGAGCTTTTTCAGAAAGTTCTGGTGCTGCTAAAACAAAGCAGCCAGTTACAGGCTGGGAGAAAGCTTTCAGTGAGCTTTCCGGGATGATGAGGGGCTGCAGTGAAGATCAATGGGGAGACGCAGATGGATGCAACAGCTGTTTTTTAAGAGTTTTAAAACACGACTGTTGGGAATGATCTGCCCAATATTCATAGAATCTCAAAGACATACTGGATTTAAGTTTGTTTACCTGTTTTATGTGTTAGC
>NW_024586399.1:3339-4851 GCF_018398535.1 Haplochromis burtoni
AACTCCATCTGATATAAGCTATCAATAAGCTGATTTAGCTCAACTCAGTAAAGAGCAGTTATGTATTTATTTATTTGGACTGTGGGTGCCCAAATCAAAATACATTAAATTTACTTTAATGCTAGTTCACCTGATGAATGTAAAGTCTTTACTGACAATCTGATCAACTTATTAAAGCTCTTAAATGTTGTAAACCTGTTAATTAAAGTCTGTCTTAGTCACATCTGTTTTTTGTGGAGATGCTGTTCTGCTGGGAGCTGGTCTGACATTAGAGATAAGTTGATTACCTTTCTAACATTAATTAGTATGAATAAAGAAAGTATTAAAGTAGAGTTTAAAACTATTTTCAAATTAAACAGAGATGGTTGAGACAAAGAATATTGAGTTGAGCTTAAGGATGAATTGAGGTTTATAATTGCATGGTTTTTTTTGTGAGACTTTCCTTTATTCCCTGTTGTAAAGACTTAGCTGTCGTTATGGCTATATCTTTATTTATTAAACTAACATTTTCACATTAGTTTGATTGATGGATAACTGCAGCAACCTGTTCTTCACTGAACAGGCCGCACTGCCAACAGGAATCTTTCTATCATCAGGCAAAACCTCTTAAAGACTAGATTTGAGTCAGTATTGATTTTCAGTGTTTGTATCATTGCTGTATGTCTGGGGAGTCACATTTGGGCAGTCTCCATCCATAATGATTACTATCTAATTGAACCGCCTGTATGTCAGTTTGTTGTTCTGCAGAGTGACTTTTCTACCACTTCAGGCCTTGTAATAACGGCCAAGTGGGCCAAAGGGAAGACCAACTTTTAACACCAACTTCAAGTTAATTGTCCAGTTTCTTTGTTTTGAGTTACTTCAGCGAGAAAGCTTTCCTAAAATTACTTAAAAGCTTTTCCTGAACAGCAAGCCAGACTGTCCTTGAGGGATGTACTATGAAGGACGTATGACATGATCACGCTTTCCATTAGCTGACTCAACAAAAACCCCAGCATCAGAACGGTGGTTATCAACGTTCGTTAACTGTAAGCTATTCATAAAAGCGTGATGTTATTTGACTCTTCATTTACACAAACTATATGTACATATACTAGTGTCCTTTCCACTCAGTGGGCTTTTGGTGCTGTTAGTGTTTAAGTCAATAATAAAATGGAATAGAATATAATCTGCTCTGGATCAGCGTACATTACCATGTAGCCAGGCTAAAAGAGACCTTTGTTACTCAGAAAACTCCGACTCAACTTTCTCTTCAGCTCACCCTTACACTCTCTGGTCTCTTAAAGAGCAGAAAAAAAAGGGAAAAGTGGAGGGAAGAGGATAGTAAGAGAAAGAGAGAGAGAGTGGGTATTTATCTGTATCTGAAAAAGCTTTTATAAATAAACATCCTTAAGCAACTTTTTTTCCCCCCTGTGTGGGCTGTTTCTACCTTAGCGGTTGTATCTGAAGTAAAAAAGAAAAATAGGCAAATCATTTTGATAGCTGCTTATTATTTATATTTTCAGCCTGCAA
>NW_024586400.1:0-4849 GCF_018398535.1 Haplochromis burtoni
AGCTGGCGTTCGCAGCTTTGGGGGAAACAGTCTGTCTATCCCTTGACAAAAAAGGCGAATGAAGGGAGACTCTGTCACTCACCCTAGGCGGTTGTTTGAGCTGAATCCCAGGCTCCTGCTGGAGCTGTGAGTGCTGACTGCGTGTTCGCTGCCTCCCTGTTGAAGAGGGAGCAGCGCTGGCGGAATGTGACGAGGGAAAGCTCTGCTGTGGCTGCTCCTGCGGTGATGTGGAAATGCTGTGTGAGTCGGGTGGCACAATAATAATCCCTGACATCTTATAGAATGCCTGAGCAGGCGTAAGCTGGTTGCTGGCAGGCTCGTAGTAATCCTCCAGGGACCGGCTGGAGCGTTTTCTGCGAGAACGGGGCGTCCGCGGGGAGGAAGCAGATGAGTGGGCTGAAGGGTAGGCTGCCAGCGAGGAACGGCAGCACGGAGGCCCTCCAAGCGCTAGCCGGGTCCCGTCAAAACGGGAGCTGCGCTTCCACGGTGAGTCCGCTGGATCCATACTGGTCGTGTCGTCCTGTCAGGGCTCTGTGTGCGGGCAGGCGGAGAGGAGGATCCAAGTGCAGGACTCGAACACAGAATTGTAAATCAGAACCTCAGCTTTATTGCTGACATGAAAACCAAACTTGAAGTGACGTGACTACAGAATCCAAAGAAACACACAGGCATAATCTGAGGGTACGACGCGACACCGAGCATGGGAAAACACAGGGCTTAAATACACAGGGTAGTAATGAGGGAATGGGCCACAGAAGGGAGACACAGCTGGGGGAGATCAGGGCTAACGAGACGGGGGAGCTAAGCTGCACACACAAACATGAGACAAAGACTTTCACAATAAGACAGGAAACAAGAAGTACTAAACCAGATGCAGACATGACACTGAACAGAAACTGCAATACACATGAGAACCCGAAACCTAAGAACTGATCCCTCACCAAGAATAACAGAAACAGTTCCATAATGATAATAATAAACAAAGCACCAGAACACAATCCATAATGCAAAACTAAACCGAAACATAATAAACTCAAAATACTGGGTCCAACGGACCCAGAACCGTGACATTCTGATTTAAAAGTCATGGAGTAAAAGTGTGTTTTCAGACGGGTTTTAAAAGTGTCCAGTGTTGGGGAGGTCCTGATGTGAACGGGCAGCTTGTTCCACAGTTTAGGAGCAGTTACAGCAAAGGCCCGATCTCCTCTGTGCTTTAATCTGGACCTCAGGACAGCCTGGAGCATTTGATCCACAGACCTCAGTGATCTTGCAGGAGTGAACAATTTAAAAGATCCGAAAGGTATGAGGGTGCTAACCCGTGCAACGCCTTGAAAACAAATAATTAAATCTTAATCTAAACTAAACTGGCAGCCAGTGTAATGATGCCAGTATGGGAGATATGTGTTCTTAATAATAATAATGGATTGGATTTATATAGCGCTTTTCAAGGCACCCAAAGCGCTTTACAATACCACTATTCATTCACTCTCACATTCACACACTGGTGGAGGCAGCTACAGTTGTAGCCACAGCTGCCCTGGGGCAGACTGACAGAAGCGAGGCTGCCATATCGCGCCATCGGCCCCTCTGGCCAACACCAGTAGGCAAGTAGGGTAAAGTGTCTTGCCCAAGGACACAACGACCAGGACAGAGAGCCCAGGGATCGAACCGGCAACCTTCCGGTTACAGATGCGATTCCCAACCCCCTGAGCCACGGTCACCCGTGCGATCATCCGGTCACATGCTTCCATGTGCCAATTAGTAACCGTGCTGCAGCATTTTGGACCAGCTACAGACGGCTATAACAATATTTGAGGCGAGATGATGTTGCCCCCTTGGTGTGACAGGTGCCTGGGAGGGGTGCGATCCTAGATCCCGCAGCTGTGTATTGAAATAAAGAGGCACAGATCATGAACTTGTTCACGATTCAACTGCAGGATTTATTCTGCTCATCAACAGGGAACAAATCATTAATCGCCTCTCATAAGAACCAGCAATTCTTTGTAACGTGTGGCATAACAGCTGTCAGCGCATTGTCAAAAGTACAGGAATAACCTTGGCGAGTATACATTAACCATCATAAATATAGATAACATTGGCTCGCAGTGACCAGGTTGCCTCAGCCTTTGTTCCGGTCACACATACATATCACTGCATCAAGAAATACAATGTACTGTAACTCACAGCCCGTGAATAGCAAATAACCATTCATATACAGCACATGAGCAGCTATGCAAGCATTAATTACAGCCTTTGCATTCTGTCTTACTTCAACAAGACATATAGAGAACACACAACTGAGAACGTGCCATAGCATCGCTACGGTACTTGAAGCTCACTTCCCCCGCTAGCCAAACGTTATCAAACGTTAGATTAGAGTCAAAAATTAGAGTCAGATTAGATACATGAGCTAAATAACTTGGGTATAGGGGGTGAACTGTGCAACTATTAGAGTTCCTGTTCAGAAGAACATTAGAAGTCAGAGCTGGAAATATCTATTCTAATAAACATAAAGTAGAAAATGGAACAACTCAGAGCAGTGTATGTAGTTCATCCAATATAGTGATTATTGAAGGTGAGCTGTAGTCATAAAAAGGGAGATGAACATGTAGATACTGAAGAGCCAGTTCCACTGACTGTTTTCAGTTTTATGATCATGAATAAACTACAGATCTTTGTCCAGCTGATGAAAAATGAAAAGTTCACTCTGATCGGGATGCAAAGGTGCTGCATCCTAAAAGTTGATTCTATCGATCTGGAAGTAGCATTGACTGATAGTAGCAGCACTGACTTACTCTGGGATTTGAGTTCAGTTTCTTGACACAATCTGTTTTTCTTTCACTTTGAATAAATGTTTTTGTGGGACTGAGGATACATTTGTTTACATTTGGAAGTTTGATGTCATCTGTTCCTCTTGTTTCTGTCTTAAAACAGGATGAAAAATCTGTTCAAAACAGAAATAAATAGAATTGAATTTCTGACAGCATAAATCCAAATAGAACTTTATTTATAAAGCTCTTTAAAATAGCACATGACCAAAGTGCTGCACAGTTAATAAGTTAAGAACAATAGATAAAATGAAACTGCAAAGAATCAATCAATCAATCAATCAATCAATCAATCAATCAATCAATCAATCAATCAATCAATAAAACATACAATCAACTAAAACAACAACAGAAATAAGCATAAAATAAAACCAACATCTCACAAGGTGTCAAAGGCCAGGGTGAAGAGGGGGGCTTTCAGGAGTGATTTAAAAACAGGCAGAGAAGAGACCTGTCTAATCTTTAAAGGCAGATCACTCCACAGTTTTGGAGCTGCTACAGCAAAAGCATAATCTCCTCTAAGTTATCACTCAGTCCTGGGTACATTCAGGAGAGCTGATCAGAGAGTGGGTGGGTGTATATGGCTGTAGCAGCTCAGAGAGATACGGTGGGGCTAGACCATGGAGAGCTTTAAAAGCAAATAAAAGAATTTTAAAATGAATCCTAGAAGAAATGGGCAGCCAGTGAAGTGAAACTAAAACAGGGGAAATGTGCTCAAACTTTCAAGTGGGAGTTTAAAGATGAGCTGTGGCATTTTTCACCCTCTGTAGATGAGTAACGTATGACACACTGACCCCAATATGAAGTGCATTGCAATAATCCAGCCGAGTGCTAACAAAGGTGTGGACCACTGTCTCAAAGTGCTGTTGTTAAAGAATTGGCTTTAATTTTGCCCTTTGAGCTGAGAGAAGCTTGATTTTACTTAATCTGACTGTCAAGCTTCAGTTCAGAGTCCACTTTGACCCCCAGGTTTGTGACAGTTGGCTTAACATACTGGGCCGAGGTATCTAAATACAGATTGGGGGTCTCAGTCGGGCTACCAAAAACCATTCATTGAATTTTAAAAAGTTAAGAGACATCCAAGCTTTAATGTCATCAACACACTGGATAATGGCTGTACAGGATAGATCTGACAGTCTTCAGCAATGACCTGTTTTCTCAGTATAAAAGCAAGAGGGAGCAGATACTAACAAAGGAGGAGGCTGCTTAGAACTGAGCCCAGTGGGACACCACACAAGAGGGGAGCACAGCATGATACATGGTCACAGAGACTGACACAAAATCTTGCTCCGCCAAGTAGGACGTGAACCACTCCAGTGCAGCGCCTTCAATGCCCACCACTGCTCCAAACGAGAGATTAAAATAGCATAACTGGCTGTTTCAAATGTAGCTGTCAAATTTAAAAGGACAAGAACAACACAGTCACCAGCATCAGTAGCTAAAAATATGTGATTACAAACTTTTAAAAGGGCGGATTTAGTGCAATGAAAGGACTTAAAACCAGATTGTAAAAACCCTAAAACATTTTGCTTTTTACAAAAGGCCACAAACTGGCTCTTTTGTTTATTTACAAGTATCTCAGTAAATAAAAATCTGAGCTCAGTATGTTTGTGACTCTGAGATGGAGGTGAAACATGTGAAGCTGGGCTGTGGTTTACTGCTCTCTTCCTGTCACAGACACTGTTTGACATCTGTTCATCTGTTGGTTTTTGTTCAGGCTGCAGGGATCATTTCTCACTGTGGGGATCCTCCTTCCAACAGTTACAGTAGTAGGTGGCTGAATGATTTAAATTAATATCCTTAATCTTTAACTCCCAGCCTTTCCCTTTACTTATAGCTGTGAAAGTACTGTTCTCAAAAACAGGTGGAACTTCACCACTATCTTTATGAAAAGCAAAAATTAATTTGAATGTTTCATTTTCTTTCTTCTGGTACCAGGATATATAATCATCATCACACTGTTCAGTCCCTCCACAGCTGAAGGAGACACTTTGTCCAACTCTCCTGGTCAATGTTAAATC
>NW_024586401.1:0-4848 GCF_018398535.1 Haplochromis burtoni
GTGTGTGTGTGTGTGTGTGTGTGTGTGTGTGTGTGTGTGTGTTACCGGGGATTGTGTTATCAAGACAGAACGCCAGAAAACCTCCAACAAACATCTCAGTGGAGAGAAGAACGGTGAGGATCTGATCCAGCTCAGAAAGACCTGAAACACCAGAAACAAAAATCTTAACTGGTGCAGAGATTCACCACGGAGACAGGTGAGCACAGACAGGTGAGCACAGACAGGTGAGCACAGACAGGTGAGCACAGACAGGTGAGCACAGACAGGGGAAACATTCAGCCACAGTGTGAGAGTTTAATATTTATTAGAGCGACTCACAGCATGGCTGAAATAGGTGGACTAACATTTACAGGTGGAGCTACCGAGGAGGAAGTAATTACTGATAAGAATGCTGAGCATCATCGGGAAGTTTATTTGATCTCGTAAAGCAGGTGTTGATGTCTCTGGTCGTGCACGTAAATTAAATAGAACATCATCTGCATAAATGTTGACGTTCTGCTGTTGATTCATGGCATTATTGATCACAGGAAGTCATGTTGGTAACTTGATGCTGTGGAGGAACTTCTCGTATTTGCTTGGGAATGATGAAGCAGTGAAATGTACAATAAATTAATTCAACCAACGAATGACGGTTTGTTTTCCTTAGATGGTGTGATCTAAGGTGTGATCCATATGAGACTGTCTGACGTACAAATTTAACCTGAGCTTTAAACTGTGTTAGAAATGAGAGAACGCGTCACCGCTGTCTGCAACTTGGGTCCTCACCACACGACTGCTGCCCCAGCCGTGACAATTAGTTAGTATTCATCTCGGGCTCTCTTACTCTGGTTCTGCCGGACGTCTCTTAAATTTAATTGCATCACCACCTTCAGATAATTGCTGATGTTAGGATGAGTGAATGAAGGCAACCAGAAGATATCCTGCTCTGTTCCTGTGGTGTTAGGGTTATTTAGGAGGACAGCCGTGGCACAGGTAAACAGGGACTCACCTGTCTGAATGGAGTTGGGATGCGTGTCCAGGTACGTCGGCAGTGTCAGACCAAAGAACATGGAGAACCCAAGAACAAACAGATTTCTGGACGAGTTTAAATCGACCAGCTGCAGGTTTGACAGGCCGACAGCTGTTATCATACCTGAGAGACACATATGGTTTAGGGCAGCAGTACCACACCTGAATATACACCTGTTACCGGAGACTTACCGAAGAGCGTGCAGAACATTCCTCCCAGGATCGGGTCGGGCAGCGAGGCAAACAGAGCTGTGAACTTGCCGACGGTTCCCAGGACAAACATGATGCCGGCACCGTACTGCACCACCCGCCTGCTACCCACCTGCATACAGGTGAACGGATCATACACTCACAAATTAAGCACAAGTTAACACGTGAAATTACACCTGAGGACATGAACACACCCTTTCAGGGTGTGTGGCTACCTTGGTGATGCCGAGGACACCTATATTTGGACTGGAGGAGGTGGAGCCGTTTCCTGTCCCCAACAGACCTGCAATGATGCAGCACACGCCCTCTATGAAAATCCCCCTGAAAACAAATTTAAAACAGACATGATCAACACCTGTTTGGGGATGGAGTCTGTCTCATAAGGTGTGTTCCTCTCTCACCTGTTGATTGCATGGATCGGAGGGGGCGTGGCTCCAGACAGGCGAGCACAAGCATAGTAATCTCCGATTGACTCCACGATGCCCGCCATCGTCGCACTCAGCATGCCCAACACCCCAGCAACCGTTATCACAGGCAACCCCCACTGGCCTATCAGAGAGAGACAGGAAGTCAGAGAATGTCATGTGATCATCATGATCCTTCATTCACTGATGCTCAGCTTAGCGTTAAAAACACACCTTCGGATCAGATTTGATCCCAGAATGTACACATGAAGTCTGAAGTTACACAAAGTTCATAAAGTGACCACACCCCCTCTGAGAGCTCCACCCCCTTGCTCTAGGCCCTGAATCACTGACTCAGTGATTTTACAGTTTTTATGTGTTTATGTCGACGTTTTTGTTTAAGGTCAAACCGACTAACCAATCGAAGCAGTAGAAACTGGCGTTCCTGCTGTGAGAAGTAACAGACTTTCAGTGACTTATCAGTAGAAAATTTCTTTTAAATATGGCATCAACATGGACCCACACGGCAGGGGCGGGGCCTAGTGCTACCTGCTGCAGGTAACACAGTGACTGTGGATCAGAACCTCAGAGAAACTGAAGTGATCCACCTCACCACCAACTCACAGTCGGCGCTGAAACAACCTCGTAACGGTGACACGGTGTCATTCAAACCTCAAACCACCTGGATACAAAGCATGACTGTCATTGGTTGGTGCCTTACATGGGTAAGGCATCCTGAACCAGGGCGACAGTGTCATGATGTCCCCTCGGGCATCAGTGCGACCTTTGTGTCCATAGCGATCAGGGTCTCTTGGCAACAGGTCGGTCAGAGTGAGGACATAACAGACGAACCACACCAACATGATGGCAAGGATGATCTGAAAGAGGGCGGAGCAAAGATTCAAATTACATCATCACTGACATCATCATCGATTTGTGTTTATCTTTATTTACAGGAAACATCTTGAAGATCTGCACTCTGGTGGCCCTCAGGCCTTTCTTCCTGCTATACACAGGAACAGGAAGTGATGTCGCCCTTAGGTACTGAGCAAACAGCACCATCAGCAAAATACACCTGCAGAGAGAGAGAGAGACAACTGTTTGTCCCCCCAGTGTGCTATATTCATGGATATGTAGTTCACTACAGCAGAACAGAAACAGGCGTGTCCACATATCTCACAGTGCTGAGAGGCCCCAGTGGGACCCAGCTCGGTCTCCAGCAGTTGTGAAGACTGAGAGGCCGATCAGTGAGATGGTCGGCGTGATGGTGAGCGGGCCGATGTACTCCAGCAGTAACCCAGGTAACCCACACAGACCAATCACGAGCTCCACCAGGCTGGACATAATGATGGCACCCTGAATCTGCGAACAAATAACTCTGTCATAAAGCAAGTAAACAAAAAAAATCCACTCCACAGACATGACAACTTGGATCCAACCACGAGGTGCTGCTACTGATGAGTCCTAGAGGACTCTGAAACAGGTGGTACCTGCAGGTGTGGCTCTGGGTTCTCAGGAATTAAAGTGCTTTAATTTCATAGCGAAGCCTGTGAAGTAAAATACATCCTGGATTTGTAGAAATGGTCCAAGACCAAGTGCAGAGTCCTCCTGAACAAGGTTCCACCTGATTCAGGGGTCTGACTTTAGCCAAAATCAGAAACTTTCTCTGAGCTGGAAGTTCACAGGATTCTGACAGACCAGCACTGTCCAGACTGCTGGTGTCTTCCAGGAACCAGTTCAGGTTTAGGTCTGGCCTCTCACCGTCCTCAACCCACTGTGCCCACTTGAACCCACCTGGACCCACTGGAAACTACCTGCTGAGGAGCAGTGATCGTACCTCTCTGATTCGAGGCTTCCAGATGTGTGAGGTGTTCAGGGGAAGACTCCAGTTCCCATAAATCTCCTCTGTAGAGGAAAAAACAAATCACATGAGAGCATGTTGTTTATTTACAAAAACCAGTAACAATCAGAGAGACTTCCACCTTCACTGGGACACCTCCACCTGTCCAGACTGAGGATTGCCTGAGCAGGAATGAGGAACGCAAACGCACTTGCCTGAAAGAGAGGAAGTCTACACACAAACACACATAACTGTCAGACTCCGCCCACTCGCCTGACTCCTTAAGTCTTACCTGACTCCCTCAGACTCACCTGACACCCACGGTGGTCTGGATGAGAGTCGTGATGCCAACAGTAGTGAAAATGGTTCCAATCAGCTGACTGATGGTGTTTTGGTCTCCACCAACACACATGGCCTCAGCCAGAAGAAACGGCACAGCCACTGTACCACTGAAGCACGTCAGGTAATGCTGCACAAGGTAAAGCAGGTAACATTCACCTGTCACAAACTTCAGACTGGAGTCAACAAGGTAGCTATCCTAAAAATGTTTCCTCTAACCACCACCAAACCTGCACCAGTGATCAAACTACAAACAACCCCATCCAGTATTCCAGTTTAGAAACAGTTTTGCTTTCTTTCCTTTTTCTGGTTTCCTTTTCACTGAATGGTACAGCAAATAATTCAGTTGTGCTTTTGGCATAATGACAATAAAACATTCTTATTCTTACTGTTTAAACCAGTATAATCCCAGGTTAAACCCAGTAACCCCCGTCACCTCTGGTGTACCCCAAGGCTCAGTTTTAGGCCCTCTTCTCTTTATAATATACATCCTCCCTCTAGGTACCATCTTCCGCAAATTTGATCTTCAGTTTCACTGTTTTGCTGATGACACCCAGTTATATCTCTCTTGCAAACCTGATTCCTCCCTCCCACCTTCTTCCCTTACAGAATGTCTATCCGAGTTAAAATCCTGGTTTAGCTCTAATTTTCTAAAGCTCAACGAGGATAAAACTGAGATCCTCCTTATTGGCACCAAATCCAACCTTTTGAAGGCAAACCATTTCTCACTCACCATCGATAACTCCACAGTTTTCCCTTCTCCTCAGGTTAAGAGCCTTGGTGTCATCCTAGACAGTTCACTTTCCTATAAATCTCACATCAATAATCTCACCCGTTCTGCCTACTTCCATCTACGTAACATTAACAGATTGCTTCCTACGGTGGCCCCTAGAGACAAACCACGTACAAACTCCAAAGCACATGCAAACTCCAAAGCACATGCAAACTCCAAAACACATGCAAACTAAAAAACACATGCAAACTCCAAAACACGTACAAACTCCAAAACACATGCAAACTAAAAAACACGTACAAACTCCAAAACAC
>NW_024586402.1:0-1784 GCF_018398535.1 Haplochromis burtoni
GTTGAAGTGTACCTCTGGTGCAAATTACTGACCTCTGTCATCATTTTAAGTGGGGGAACTTGCACAATCGGTGGCTGACTAAATACTTTTTTTGCCCCACTGTATGTGTACATGTATATATACACACTTGCGTGTGTGTGTGTGTGTGTGTGTGTGTGGATTGTGTTGTTTGCATATTGTTGTGATTTACATTGCTGTGCTTGAGAGTCACCATCTACTGGAACCAAATTCATTGTATGTGTCTACACATATACATGGCCAATAAACGCAATTTTGATTCTGACATTTAGCCAGTTTGTAATATGAATCAGATGGAGGCTTCAAAAAGGTGCATTGAGTCTTTTCCTGTATGTTATTTGTGTTCTTTTTCATTTTGGGGGTTATTTGTAAAAGTGTAAAAGCAATAACTTAAAATTGAGCTGAATTGCTGCTGATTGTGCATGACAGCTTAATGTACACAAGCTTCGACCAAATATTTTCATAACCAATTATAAGTATTATTAGAAACCTTGGATTGGCTACTTGCCCAATAACATGAACTTCGTGTTCTTCGTGGTCAATCTGACAGTTTCAGCATTAAAAACAGAGCCAGGTCTGCTTGTGTGAGCACTCAGTGTTTCCTCCACCTGCATCTGTTTGATGATCACCCGACACAAATCCAACAGTGTACCTACTGCAGTCGGCCAGCCAAGCACAGGAGGAATGTTGTCTGTTATAAACACATAAAACCTGCCCAGCAACTCCTCAGGTATGTTTTGCTGCCATTTTGCTTCCATGGAAGTTTCAGTGAAGAGGTGAACTGGCTTCAGTCCATGAACTGGCTTCAGTCCAAACAGACTCAGTTCATCCAAAAATACTGGGAAAAATGTTGTTCATATACATTTAGACTGAGTGATCAAAATAGGCTCGGTTATTGATTTATGGAACTCACTGATTGTGTCAAGGCAATAATGTCATTGCTTTGCCTGCAAACAAACTTCTTACAGCTTTATAAAAAATAAAAAAATATTGAATTTTCCAAAAATATTGGAAAATAACCACTGAGGACCCTAGCTGCTAGCCACATATTTTCAGTGTGTTATGGTCTGAACTACTCCTGGAATATAGGAACATCATCTCACTGAAACCAAGGCCGTCCCTGAAAAAGACAGGGGTCAGCACATATCACTCCTAAATCTGTATTAATGTGGCCTTTACATATGTGCACTAATGCCCCTCAAATAACATCAGGGATGCTGACTTTGAACTGATTGGATTGCTTCTCTTCAGCCTGTAGGATGCAGCATCCATGATATCCAGCAGAATCTGAGACTCTAATTTATGGGCTCAAATTGAGGTCATAAATAATCTGTACTTGTAAATCAAATGCGTACTTGTGAACTGAGTTTTGTAACCTTGTAAACCAAAATATCAGAGTTTTATGATCTCACACAGAGATTTCACCACGTATTTCTTAACAGAACCGTGAACGTTTCATCTTTACTTCTGAAACAACTTTTTGTATTTTAAATCTCTAATTAACCTCAGTTGGCAGAAGTCCCAAACAGCTGCCCCTCCAAGTATTACACGACTTTCACAGCCTTGTTGTAACATGTTGCTAATTTAAAATGAAAACTTGAAAAACAAGTTTCTGAATGTCATATCTTTTCTTTTAAATGCATTTTTAAAGTGATCATTACATTTTGTGTAACTTACATTTTATACATCATCCATCATCCAGTATTTTAGAAATACATGTTTGCGGGGGTACCTGGACCTGGGATATAGAGTATGTTTGGGGAGTG
>NW_024586402.1:2860-4848 GCF_018398535.1 Haplochromis burtoni
TAGCAACTGAAAATAAAATAAATTCATAATTATAATAAAGGTCAATCAAATGGACCAATATGGCAAGGCCATGATGATCCACTTGGTAAAATAAATCCACTTGGCATCTTTCTTGGCCTTAAGACAACAATTCTAATGGCTAAAGATCCAAATGGGACACACACAAAAAAAATAATAATACATGTTTGCAGCATGCAGATGCAGAAAAGCGCACACTCAAAAATGAGGTGAACAGAATAACTTGCTGTGTTCAGGTGTTCATGGCCTGTTAAAATGATTTTAAAGACCTTACTGCATTACTCAATGTGCGAGTTAGTGCCAGTCAAGCAGGAACGAGGATTTTCCAGTGAAGTCTATTTTTGCGTCGGGTGTTCTTTGAACTGTTGCCATCAGCTGTGGTTTGGCTGCTGCATATTATGCAGTGCGGAGCAAAAGGAAAACATTTTAACTCAACAAATCGCAGCGACTAGTTAAAGTGCATTAACTACAGTTTTCTGAGTGACTACGGTAAGGCCCGACGATTTAACCTTAACTTTTCAAATTAATTAATTCATAAAAGCAAAGATTGAACAAAGCTTAAATTTAAATAGTTACAAAAGTTTCACCTGATGTTAAAGATTTTAATTTGATGTTGTTTGCTCAGTGATATGGCTTATAATGCATATGCAGGGCTGGGTAATAAATGGGGTCATAATAAAAAATTTTATATAAACGGACAATCATTAAAATAAACACTATTCTTTCCAGCTGAAGGGCGCTGTGCTTAAAATACTGATGAAGCTTGTCACAAAGGCTTGTTTGTGGTTGTTACCTGATTTAACATCTGATATTTTTAAAACTAATGAAACAGCATTTCGTGTATATTTGATGCTTCTTGGTTATAGTTTATGGTTCATGTGGCTGCTATTTTTCCCTCTCAGACTTTAAATGATCTTTAAGTGATCTTTCTCTTCAGCATGTTGTCATCCTTTAAACATACAAACAGCATTTTCTGTGCATGATTTGCAAACATTAAAGATGATATTTAACTGATTTATTGCAGAAATAATTAAATAAATAATGTTATGATTTTGTTGCCCAACCCTACAAATATGTACTATATGTTAAATCAGTATGGGTGCATGCATCTACAACACATAATATCTTGTTTGTTGGTAATAATCTGCATTACTGATGCAATGAACAGAAGCAAAGGTTATGGAAAAATTGGTGACACCAATTAAAAATTAAAATTTTACATTTATTATTACAACATGATTGATATAAAGATCATGTCAGACATGTTACAGATGGTAAGAGCAGCCTGGAGTTAATCACCCACAGAGAGTTACTCTGCCAATGATGAAGGATCACTTAAAGTGAGCTTTTATGCATCGCCGAGCAGTCAGGACGCTTGTAGAGGCAAAACATAAAACCTAGAAGATGATGATGTCTTCTCCAAAAAGCTGAATCATGCGTTTTCATCTCCCACCGTCACAGCAAAAAAGTCAACAAATAGAGGGATCAACTCCAAAATCCATTACAGAACTCATAAAGAGGGGTAAAGCTACACTACCGTTCTCTGGAATGTCAACAAATTCATTCCCAGAGTGTTTGGGTGTTTTTACATGTGCACTAAATGATGCAATAATAATAATTAATATTAATTAATGTTTCGATATATAAGGTGCTTGTAGCAAAGTGCAGGTGAGGAGGCATGATGGGAAGACGTCATGGTTTCAGTTAAAACAAAATCACAACATCAGCTCTACACACTGAAAAATGAAGTGGTCCAGTACAGGAGTGAGACCAGCTGGAAGTAAAGTGACACAGAAGTAGTAGAAATACTGCCAGTTGTTTTTAGCTGCTCTGTGACTTCTGTGTCCACAGATGTATCAAACTGAAACCAGCGCGGTTCTTAAGAATGTGGGAGCCGATGCAGAACTCATCTCTAATAACAACTTAAATAACAAGATGGATCTGCTGACTCTGGTCAAAGTCAGTGAGGG
>NW_024586403.1:0-4847 GCF_018398535.1 Haplochromis burtoni
CCCCGGGCCTGGCTCCAGGGCGGGGCCCCGGTAACCCTATCCCGGGCAGGGTAAACTGTTCCCTCGATATTCTCTTCATGGGGGTCTTCTGAATCGCTCTTTGTCTGAGACACCTAGAGCCTGTACAACACATCAACTTAAAGAAGATAAAATATAACAACGCATCTGCCTGTACAGGACTTGAATTGTTCTGTTACATTCACTTCTTGTATTTACTTTTTCTGATGAATATGAACAAACTGTGGTCATTCTTTACAGGCTTCTTTCAAACCCTCATAGGAACTGAAACTAAAACATTTGAAATGGTTACCAGCTCTTTATGTTGAGACAATCGTTCTCAGGCTCTGTCTCACACCAGATAAGAGGAAGCCTCAAAAACAGTGCTTTATCTATGTGCATATCTCTCTTAAAGTCTCTTTCACACATTATAAAGTCATCATTATGTCAGGCTTTGCTCAACATGCCAGCAAAACTGTAGAGCAAAATAGTCCCAAAGACTGTAATAAAGAAAACAAACAAACAAACAAACAAACAAACAAACAAACAAACAGTGCAGCTCAATTTCCTGTAAAGTTAAAAATGTCTTCATCAAAAATCCAGGATAGTTACAGGATAGAATATCAATAAGACTTCATATTCATGAACATGTAACAAACATTTTGCATTAAAAGTGAAACAATAAATTTCATCCTTTAACATATTTGAGGTTTTTTTTTTCTTTGTCTTTGCAGATCAACAAACAAGCACAATGAAATAAAAGTATTTTCTGCTGAACATGAAACACATTTGAACTGGTTCTCAAAAATCTGCCTTTTCAGGTTTTGTGACTTTTTAATTCACAAACTGGTCCTGTTCCTTTCTTGGTCCAAATTTATAAATACGTCATGAAACATTAAACAGCAGTGGGTTAAAATGTTGTCTGTGTAGGATCTCAGTCATTCAGGTCATGGTAGTCTTGAGAGCCAGACTTTATTCTTTCACTTCCATCCATCCCCTTCTGCTGGGGGCTGGAGCCTATCCATAACATAGTGAAAGAGGCAGGGAACAGTCCGGACTTGTTACCAATCTGACCGACACATTTTTTTACTTTAATAACTTATTTTTGTTTTTACTTTAACAGTCTTTCACATTGATGTGAAGGAATATTGGTCCACTCTGCTTTACAACATTATTTGAGCTCATTGGGGATCGAGGGCATTTGTTTATGTATCTATTTTGGGGCGGAATCAAAGTTAACTCACCCAGCCAATTTATCCAGCAATTTAATTATGACACTAATTGATTAGAAAAAAATGCAACCAAAAATAATATTTTCATTACAGTATCAATACCAGTTCAGAGCTAGTTTGCAACATTATGCTAACAAGTTAGCATTTTAGACGTAAAGAGAAAGAATGTTGAATTAACGTGTTTGGAAGAATTCCACAACAGAACGGTGGCAGACGTAAGAAAATAGTTCAAAAAAGTTTATTGTGGAGCACAGATGTGTGTTATAAATAAAGTTAACATTTAGAAAATCCCACAGGTAGTTCAAAAAGGCTGGTGAGTTTGAAGACTGGCTATAAAGACTCTGGTATTTATTTTAGGCAAATGATACCTAAAAAAATACTCACCAGCATGAAAATTCTGTTATGCTTCTATTACTTGTTGTTAGTTCAGCCCTTATGTCATTTTCAGAGGAATGCTTTGTATTGTTGGTTAAAAAGATGTGACTCGTGTGAGTGTGTCTGCAGACAGACTGCATTCAGCATTAAAAGCAACACTTCCTCATATGTCTTTCCCACAAAGCAGAGCCCTCTAGCGGAGAATCGATGCACTGACATCATATTGAATGTTCCTTAGAATTTGTTTTCTTCTTTGCTGCATTTTTTCTTTTTGTTGTTTAGTTTTTACAAAGTACACATAGGAAATTATTAAATGTAATGTATGTAAACGTTATTATATTTTCATCAATACCTGTCAGTGTAATAGTGAGAACAGAGACGTGTGGTTTAGTTGTTATTTTGTGGTTTAGAAAAAAAACCCAACACTTGACAGAAGTTAAACCTGCAGACGTGATGACTTTGATGTTTTATGTTCTTTCAGAAACAGAGTTAATAATTTTACAGTCAAAGCTGCAGAGCACCCAGAAAGTAAAACAAACCAAAGCTCACAGAGTAATATCACTAGCATGTCTCCTATTTTCATTAGACCTCTTTAAAGTGAAGCTGAAGTATTTCTATATTTCTGTTAATTACTTTCCTGTGTCGTCTGTTTTAGTACAAAGTGTGAAACCCACTGACAGACACACCAGCTGTGGTGTCTCTGCTGTGACACTGAAGTTATTTCAGACACAAACTCTCCGCAAAATGTTCCTTTAAATCACCATGGTAACAAACTCTTCTTTAGTGAGCAGGCAGTGTCTCCATGGTGGAGTAGAGATCAGCTGTGTGGTTCTCACTGAAGTGCAGTCTCCTGTAGTGCTGATCATCCTGCTCTGCTGACTGAGCTGAGATACTTGCAGGATTCATCTGAGGAGACGAGGCAGTAATTATACATTTATATTAAACTAAATCTTTAGCTCACTCTCCTTTCAGAGCATTATAAAACATCACTTTGTAGAGCTCAACTGATAAATGTCTGTGTTAAACATGTGGTAAACAAGCCTTTTAGTGGTCGTTTCAGAGAATTATTTCCTAGTTTATTAACATAAATTATACTACATGGCTTTTTGATGTAGTTCAAATCAGAGTGAAATCTGTGTACAGTCAGGGCTAAACTTCACGTCTGTTCAATGTCCAAAAATAATATGTAAGCCTGATATCAGCCTAATGATTGTCGATGTATGGCATTTGTAGTATCTCAAAATATAATAGTAGTGTGTCCCTGTCACATGATGTTCGTGGTGTAACTGTATATAATCAAATAAAAACTCTATAAGAAAGAAAATCATCAGGTAGAGTTTGTGAGAAAACTGAAAAAGCTGAAGACTTTTTTCAGGTGAAGACAAACACGACAGATGAGGAGATGTTTTTGTTTGAATCCAGTTCTGTACCTGCTCTTTGTTGTCTGATGTTCTTCTTGGAGACTGTCTGGAAGTCCTCTTTGATCTAGTTCATAAAAAAATGACTGACTATGTGAAATATAAGACATATTGATCCACTGAATCTGGAAAGGAGCTCACAGCCCTCTATATTCAAAACACAAAGTAATGAACTCTATAATCCACTTTGATTTCATTCAGATTATTATAAAGCCCAGTCTGTAATAATCTACAGTTTTGTAACAATATAGCCCTCATTTACAGTGTAATTAATGTTTCAGACATACTCAGGAGTGTAGTGGATATGATGTTGTTCTCGGGGCTGAGATGGAGGAATCGTGGAGTAGAGAGAATCTGTTTCATTCTTGTAGACGTGGAGTCTTTGGTAGTTCAGGTCCTGCTCTCCTTGATGAGCTGCGATGTCGTCATACTGGGGACCAAAGTTTAAATGATAACAAAGAAACAGAGAAGTTACATTTTCAGTGATGATGATGATTATTGTTATTATTACAATAATGAATACATTATCGCAGATCCTTCAACTAAGAGCTCAGCTGGATGGTAGAATTAGCCCAAAGTAGTAGATTCAAACTTATATTCATAGATATTCAATATGAGTTAAACTATGTGAGTGAGTCTGTTTAAATAATTTGCTCTGACATTTTAAAAAACTATCATGAAGCTTTTAAAAAGCTGACTGGTCTATTATTTGTTGCTGTAGAGTACAGGACCTTAAAACATGTGGTACATAACATTTCTGTGTTAGCAGAAGAAAAACTAAAAGAAGAAAAACTAAGAAAGAACAATGATCTGATTTAAAAAATGAATAAGAAACGTATCATCTCTTAAAA
Source organism: Haplochromis burtoni (assembly GCF_018398535.1). Classification (NCBI taxonomy): domain Eukaryota; kingdom Metazoa; phylum Chordata; class Actinopteri; order Cichliformes; family Cichlidae; genus Haplochromis; species Haplochromis burtoni. The sequence goes on from NW_024586403.1 coordinate 3,874, forward strand.
AATGACTCGTATGAAAAAGTATAGAATGACACTGATGATTTGTGTTGTACTAAAACTGTACTTTATTTTTATCACCTCCAAATCATCCAAATTTTCATTTCTTGAAGGTTGGTGAGAATTCCTCTTTCTTCTGGTTTATGAAAATAGTGAATACAAACATGAACAGGTGGTGTCTGGTTAGTGTGTAAATTCTAGATGAAACCTAAGAGATCTGACAGAGGAAACAGTGTTTATCCTCACCTAACACACCAGCAGACAGAGAGAAGTATTAAAACCAGCAGAGCTGCAGAAACTCCTGCAGCTGATGGTGTCCATGTTCCTGTGATACTTTGGACAGTGAGAGTCTTTGGAGCAGAGCTGATATCTTTGTTGCTTTTCACAGCACAGGAGTAGCTTCCTGCATCCTCCCTGCTGACTGGGTCTAAGATCAGATGTTTGTTCTGGTTCTCTCTCGGGGTCAGAGGTCGACTGTTCAAGTACCAAATGTAGTTTGTGTTGTCAGTCAGAGGACAGCTGGTACTGCAGGTCAGTGTGACTCTCTGACCCTCTGTCACCACTGCAGAAGGACTCATCTTCACTCTCAGCTCTGAAAGATACTTAAACTTGTCAGTAACTGTGAGAGATATTTTATGTTAAGTGTTTCTTATAAACAGCAGGTTGGTGTTTAGCGTCAATGTTACAAAGTGACTCAGAGAATATTTTTCTTTTACAAATATTAGAACTGTATTAAATTTAAGAAAAAAACATAATTTAGTAAAGATTTTTACCCAAAATGAACCTACTGACAGTAAATGTTCAAACGGCAAGAAATGTAAAAATATTACTTTACTGTACGTGTGACAGCTTTTACATTACTGGAGAACAGTAGTCTCTGCTCCTCATTGATGCTCTCTCTCCTTCAAAGCAACACAAGACTACATTTAAAGTCTAAAGTTGTGGACATTTTCTTTTTAACTCTTTCAGTAACAGTAAAG
>NW_024586404.1:0-4840 GCF_018398535.1 Haplochromis burtoni
TTTTAAACGGTAACTGTAACGGAATACAGTTACTCATATTTTGTATTTTAAATACGTAACAGCGGTACATGTATTCCGTTACTCCCCAACACTGATCTTACCATCTATCTTATTTACAAACATATTATCGATCAACGTGGCACTATCCATCATTATTCTGCTCGGCTTTAGAATCAGCAGATACAATGTTCAGTTTTGGATTCTATCAATAAATCCTGAAGTCTTATTATGGCAATTTGCCTTCAATAGATCAATGTCAAAATCACCACAAAAAAACTTCACCTTCTCTTTGTGTTTTTCTAATATTACAGAAATTTCTTTGGTAAACTGATCTATACGGGATGCAGGTTTACGATAAATACAACTAATATGTTTTTAGATCTTTCAACCTGAATTTCAATAGTTAAACATTCCATCAAATTATCAATCACAACAGTCATATTGTTAACAACTTTACATTTAAGATATGAAATAACATACATAGCAACACCTCCTCCTATTCTTCCTATTTTGTCAAAACAATTCATAGCCCTCTAGTCCATCCTGCAGTTCTCTGTCATCATTCAACATGTTTCTGATATTGCTACCACAGCAAACTTATTTTGGAATTGATCAAGATACTGTTTGATTTTAGAAAAATTACTATAAAGACTCCGACTGTTAAAGTGGATTAATGAAAAACCTTTTATCTTGGTATCCAATTCTTCCCCACTATAATATTCACATGTCATATCAACATTTTGATAGAGGTGGATATCTGGATCAATACTATTGTCCAACTCATAAAATTTATAATCATGAGATCCAAAATATTCAATTTTTTCCTTTCTTGTTTTGTTCACACATTTACATGCATAGTTATTTTTAACACTTCTCCGATATTTTCATATCACAGTCAGAAACACAAATATTTCTTTCCTCTATTACTTTTGTTTAAATCTCTCAAGATCTGCAATGTCTCTGACAACAATTACTTTAGCTTGTTCTGGAGTCCCATTAAGTCTTATGAATACCTTACAGTTCCTCGTCCAGGTGTCTTGGATGTGCCTTTCCTTCTTCAAAAGTCTTGCCTGTCGTGCAATTTCAGCATTGCTCTTGCTGAGGTGCTCACTTACATATACGCCGGTTCCCTTTAAATTTTTTCCCATCTTTAACAGTTCAACTTTATATTTCCTGTTCACAAATCGTAATATGATAGTAGGTATCTTGGTATGTTTTTGCGGAATAGTATGACATGCAGCTATGTTTTTGCTATCAAAGGAATGTCCTTTTCTTTAAAAAAACTGAATAACTTGCTGCTCAAGCAGATCTTTTTCCCCATATGGAAAAGAAATAGTAAAAACTTATATGTGATTACTAATGAAAGTGGCCACTTTCATGAATAAATCATATAAGGCTTACATGATTTACTCATGAAAGTGGCCACTTTCTCATTACTTTCATACATTGTTTTAGTAAGTATCCAAAACATACAAGTTTCATTATATAATTTTTCAAGGGATCTTATATCTGTTTTCACTCTTATATGCTTTTCATACAAGTGTCACACAAGACAGATACAAACTTTATAAGACTTATAGATGTGGCGACCGTGGCTCAGGGGGTTGGGAATCGCATCTGTAACCGGAAGGTCGCCGGTTCGATCCCTGGGCTCTCTGTCCTGGTCGTTGTGTCCTTGGGCAAGACACTTTACTCTACTTGCCTACTGGTGTTGGCCAGAGGGGCCGATGGCGCGATATGGCAGCCTCGCTTCTGTCAGTCTGCCCCAGGGCAGCTGTGGCTACAACTGTAGCTTGTCTCCACCAGTGTATGAATGTGAGAGTGAATGAATAGTGGTATTGTAAAGCGCTTTGGGTGCCTTGAAAAGCGCTATATAAATCCAATCCATTATTATTATATATCTTTTCCATATGGGTCAACTCTTGGTGCATCTTCCCCCTCCTTGTCACCTGCTGTACTCTGTGCATAGGTGTAGTGATTTGTCTTCAGTCCAGAAATCATCACATCATCCATTCTTGTATACTGCTCCAAATCTTCAACTCTTTTTTCCAGTTCAATCTTCTTGTCTTTTTCCTTAATCACGATCTTCAGTTATCTTACTTCCTCAATTAAGTCTAGAAGTCCTGCTTGCTGTTTCACCACCTTACTCAATTCTTCTAACATGAACTTAAGAGACTTCTTAACTTCTTCAATATCTTCTGTTAGCCTCTTAGTTGTCATGTTTCTCAATCACCAATTTAGCTTCTTAGAAGACAAAATGAATTCCAGGCTCTAAAAATGGTAGTGGAAGAGGTGCTTCGACAGGAGGAAACAGCCAGACATGCCAGAGCCGTAGCGCTGGCCAAGCAGGGTCGCGAGATGAATTGGGAGAGTGCTGAAAAGAGGAAACTCTCATGGAGTGACATCTGGGGAATAGAGTCTTATAGACTAAACTTCATCATCCGAGCAACATACGATGTGCTACCTTCCCCAATAAATCTGCAGCTGTGGTTTGGAAAGGACCCATCCTGCCCCCTGTGTACAGTCCCAGCAACACTCAAGCACATCTTGGTTGGTTGTAGGACTAGCCTTACTCGGGGCAGATACACATGGAAACACAACCAGGTCCTCAGGTGTCTAGCTGAGAAAGTTGAGCGCGAAAGAAAATCCATCAACGCTCAACCTTTCACGAACTAAGAGGAGCATCAGTTTTCATCAACATTTTTCCGGGAGGGAGACAAGCCGAGGACGAGCCCCTCAACCTTGGACCTGGGCCCGCTGAAGGTTGCCAGGGATTGGCAGACGCAAGTGGACTTGGCTCAAAGGCAAATTTTTCCCACAGAGATCATAACAACTACTCTGCGACCAGACCTCATCCTTTGGTCTAACTCCCAAAAACTTGCGTACATCATTGAGCTGACGGTACCATGGGAGGAAGCAATGGAGGAAGCATTTGAGCGTAAGAAGCTGCGCTATGCCAACTTGGCAGCTGAGGCAGAGGACAGAGGCTGGAAGATCAAGGTGCGCCCGGTGGAAGTGGGGTGCAGGGGCTTTGTTCAACAGCAAAACTGCTTAGAGAGATTGGGATCAGAGGGCAGGCGCGATGGCAGGCTATAAGAGAATTAGCTAACACTGCTGAGAGGACCAGTCACTGGCTATGGTTAAAAAGGACTGACATCACTTGGGCAGCTAAGGCAGTCAGCTAACTGTGAGAGACACACGACTGATCAACCCGTGGTGGGCCTGCCTCAACAGGGGGCGTCAAAAGGGTAAAACATAAGCTGACATACATGAACCTAATGACAGGACAGGGGAGAGTACAACTAAGCACATGAACACAGAAAACAAGACCTTTCACAAAATAAAACAGGAAACTGGGAAACTAGACATGATAACACAAACTTAACAGACCTAAAAACACATGATAAAACTAGACAAGAAACCAAAAATAGAAACCAAGAAAACAATTATAAATAATGGCTGTCTGTAACTTCAACTAAAAGCTAAATATGAATGACACAAGAACTATAATCACAATTCTAACATGAAATTAATACAAAACTATACTCAGAGTGCTGGGTCAGGCACCCAGCCTGTGACAATAACAATAGAAGTTTTGCTGGTTGACTGATAAAGCTGTCTCAGAGCCTCCTGGGGACTGTGCAGTTAACCTCATGGTAGTAAAACCAAAAGGAGGAATGAAAGAATATGTTCTGAATGTTCCGCTCTCTGCTCTTCTTCCCTTTTCTGGGAGGCAGTGGGGAGGTAGAGCGTACAGCCCGATCTGGCGGGCAGGTGTGGGAAGCCAGATCGGGCGCCCCCTTCTGGTTCTCCTCTCTGCTCTCTCCTATCTTTTCCCTCTTGTCTTACTTCTCTCTGTCACCTTTTCTATCCTTGTGAAGCAATGAGGCTCCATAAATGCTAAAGAGGTAAGTATTGTGTCTTAGTTGTAGTGAATAGATAGAAGAAAATAAACTGTAGAAAACTAAAAAGCAGAAAGTAGAAGAGAAATAACAATTTAACATAAACCAGTGACACCCTGGCAGGACCTCCTTGGATAAGGGTGTCTAGTGATAATGGCTGAAACACCCCATGAATCCAAGGTCCACTACTGACAATGTGTCCCAAATTTTAATATGATAATGTAGATCAGATCTATAATCCCTAAACCTAACCAAGGGAAAATGGCAGATTAGCTTGGGTAAAAGACCAAAAGTTGAGGCACACAATAAAGTAAAGTAAAGTAAAGTTTCTTGGCTGCCTTTCCTCATAACAGCCATTCCACAGGATTTTCTCCATTTAAAGCAAAGCATTTGCTGCCTGAGCCCCACCCACAGAGACACAGCTACTCTCTGGGGCTAAACTCTGCTTCATCTCCGCCTCTTTTCTTCATCCTCCACCTCTCTTTTCTCTTCTTCAGTGTTCTACAGCCACGGAGCCTCTCACACCTCTCACACCTGAGCAGCTAGCATTACCCAGCATGCCGTGCAGCAGTATCAGTTTGTCAATGTGCAATAATTCCTGCTCCAAACTGTTTCTGTTTCGCAGATTGCTGTGTGCTATGACCTTTGACATGCTAAAGAGAGTCAGCTGTGGATTATTCATTGTTGTGTATGATAATTAGAACCGTGAGGAAGAACACTACACAGTTAATCAGGGTCCCCTCTGTCTGAATTAGGAAAGGTGGGCAGGCCGCGGGCCATAATTTGAGTATCACTGTTTGAAATGTGAACATTGTTCTGCTGCAGTCAATGGACTAAACCAGAAAAGAAAACAGACTTTACCATGAAGATCCTCAGTGTGGATCAGTATAATATCAGCCTGATGTCTGCAGTTTAGTGTCAGCACAACTTTCACATCA
>NW_024586405.1:0-4835 GCF_018398535.1 Haplochromis burtoni
GGATACTGTATTGTTCTTTCTTTGTGATTGTTTATGTTTAAGTTGTTTGTTGATGGTTTTTAGTTTGTTTTTTGTCTGTTTGGGAGCTGACACAGTCTCTGTGGAGATGGGTTTTTGGGGGGTAGCAAAAACCCATCTCCATAGCCGATCTCTGTTAGTTTGTCAATCTGAGTGATGCTTTAGCCTGATTTGTTAAGAATGGCCTGGTTTAACCGTTACCTGGAGACAGGTAAAGCTTCAGGAACTTGAGCTGTGATGTGACTCTCTCTGGCCTTGTTCTGTTTCCTGTCAGTATCTTCACTTCCCCGGAGCAGCCATCCACGCCGGCTCATGGTGTTCCCTCGGCGCTGAACACTGGCGGCTCGCTGCCTGACCTCTCCAGCCTCCACTTCCCCTCGCCACTGCCCACGCCACTGGACCAGGACGAACCGGGTTTCCCAGGGTCGTCCTCTTTGAGTGGTGGCAGCAGCACGGGAAACCTGGCCTCCACCCTCACCCAGCTGGGGATCAACGCCGCCAACGCGCAAGGAGGAAACGGCAGCTTCCACCACCCACCAGGTAAGTGAAGCTGTGACCTGTGAGTTTGTGCGTGGCTACAGGTGTTTAACGTCTTTTTGTAACCGCACACGTTTTGCGATGTGTTGAACTGCAGTCTGTCGTGTTAGCAGTGAAATGATTGACAGGTGTGAAATCTGTGCAGGTGAGAGCAGAAAAGGGCTGCAGCTATCGATTATTTTAGTAATCGAGTAATCTATTGACTATTCCATCGATTATTTTAGTAATCGGATAAGAAATACTTTTGTCTTATTAATGGGCAATAATAACAGGTCTGTCAGAACAAAGGTTGGTTTTAAAAACTGCACACAACATAAACTAAACCCCCGATTGTATTCACGCTATATTAGGATTACATTTTTAAAACAGTTTTTGTGCTGCTGAGAACAACGTTATGATGCTGCAGATGTTTATTAACATAAATAATAACTCAGCGTCCAGCCTGACGACCCTCAGGTCAGCGCCTCGTGTACGTTTGTATTGGTTTGTGAAAAAAGCTTTTAAATAAACAACATTTAACATTGTTTCACTTTCAATCTGAAAAATGTTACAACAGCCTTGATAGGGTCTCGTACACCCCACGCCCTCCTTTAGACACACCCCTGTTCGCTTCCACGTGTAATAGGACGGCCGTGGTCGGCCAGTATCAGGAACTTCTGCTGAACAGCTGCTGTTTCCTCGAGATCTGAGTCTCCATTTGTTTCTCGAGAGGCTGTTTGGGACAGCAGTGACTCGGCGGGACCGCACACGGTACAGGAAGTGAGTCCGTGGTCCCGTGTTTCAGAGTAATGTCTGCGACGGCGAGTCGGACAGGTCGTGCTGTTAGCTGCTGAAACATGCGAAGGTCCGGGAGAATCGGGAAGACTGAAGCTGCCATAGGAGGATGAGAGTTTAAGGTGGAGAACCAGAGGGTGGAGTCGCCGCAGCAGAGGCCACTCTTCCGGCTGTGGCGCTTCTGACAGCGAGCGGCTCTTCCTTTGAGCTCTACTGTCAGAGTCGGCAGAGGAAGTCCGTGGGCGAGCGCTAAATTTAACCCGAGAGGAGGATTTTTGTTGAGGGAGGAAGCGGCGTCGGAAAATGTTGAGTCGTCTGTGAGGCGACCTCAGGCAGGAAGTGGCTGAGAGCTCGACCTCAGGTTACCGTCTGCATCGTCGTCCTCTGACAGGCTGCGGACCAGGTGGACGAGGGAACGCGTGTTTAAATGAGGTCAGACAGGAACTGCAGGTAATGTTTACACCTGCTGCGACCTCCTGGGACGGAGCTGGTAGATGGCGAGGTGCGATCAGCTGAGTGCTCGGTGTTAACGTTGTTCTTGTTCTTGTGTCTTTCAGGACTCCTGGCATCGTTACAGAGCACGCTCGGTAACCCCTCCCTGCAGTCATCACTAAGCAACCCCAACATCCAGTCATCACTCAGCAGCCACTCCTTCTCCAACTCCCTTAGCTCCGCCTCCCTGCACTCATCGCTTAGCAACCCCTCGCTGCAGTCGTCCCTGAGCTCCTCGCCGTCGCTGCCATCCTCCCTCAGCAGCCAATCGCTGCACTCGTCTCTCAGTAACTCCTCCCTCCAGTCTGCGTCCAGCGGTAACCCTGGTTACAGCAGCGGCGTGGGCGGCTCTGGCTCCTGCTCCTCCTCCTACTCGCCACTGATGAGTGGGCAGGGCCAGCCGCAGCTCAGCACGTCGCCGCGCCGCCGCGTCCAGCTGTCCCCGCTCATCCTGCCGCTGGGCGGCGACTCACGGCGGCATCACTCCAAACAGTTCTCCCCGACTATCTCACCCACCCTGTCCTCCATCACACAGGTAAGCGATCACCTGTTCAAAATCAATACAAACAGGAAGTGATGCAGTTTAACAGAGTTTCCCGGGGTTAACGTCCCGCTTCCCTCTGCAGGGCGTCCCGTTGGACACCAGCAGGCTTCCTGTGGATCAGCGGCTGCCTCCGTACCCGCTCAGCCAGTCCCACCAGCACCAGCCCGGCGCGCAGCAAACGACGCTGCCTCAGCACCACCACCAGCCGCCGCTCCGCCTCCAGCAGCCACGGCCCAGCAGCCAGCAGCAGCTCCACCTGCAGAACATGCGGAACCAGCACCTGCAGCAGCACTTCGGAGCGGTACGTCCCCAAATTCAGTCCTGATTCTAAAGTTCCCCTCCGTTAGCTCTGGCGCTCACCACCGTGTTTCCTCGCGCAGCAGAGGCTGATGGGACCGCAGATGAGCGCAGCGCCCCCTGTGAAGAGCGAGGGCGTGCCGGAGCAGTGCATCCAGACCACCTCCTCGTCCTCACTCTGCCACGCCAAACAGGAAGCGGAGCAGCAGAGAGCCGGCCTCCATCAGCACCAGCAGCACGCCGGCCACAGCCTCCCCGCCGACATCTACAACGTGAGTGACCTCTGCCGCCAACGCTCGAGTTAAACACATACACTCGCCTTAAAGTAGGCGGAGCCGGCCGCTGTCCCTGCAGCGTAATGCTTCGTAATGCTTCGTTCTGCTGACGCTCAGGTCGCGGCGCCCATGCACGAGCAGTTCTGATTGTTTGAGACGTGGATTTCGGCGTTGTTGTGGTTTTGCTGCGTGTTTGTGGCGGATGCTGGCGTGTCCCACGTGATGATGTCGTCGTTGTTCACGCGGCAGATAAACTCCTGAGACTCGTCTGTGTCGGGGTCAGAGGTGAGGTCCTCCCACCTGGATCAGCTGGTCTTCAGCAGTGATTTCATCAAAGACGTGTTACCGTGAACACTTTCAGAGCACGCAGACGCGTTTCCATCTTGACATTTTTTTGCAGCAGTTTGTGACCTCACGAGGTCAACTGCACTTCCTGGTTCTGAGGAGCAGTTAGAGGCCACGCCCATCATCACGCCCATGACGCTCTACTTGGGGAGACCTGTGGAGCGGGCTCTCAGCCGGGAGGAGGACGCTCCGTCTGTATTTCGACGGCAACGGCTGTTAAACAAGCACCAAAATTTCATCTGTGCGCAGGTCATAGGGGGAGGAGTCACCTCCACCTGGTTTGAGGTAACGCCGAGGGGTGTGAAGGAGACCATTCCTCGCTCAGTGTGTTGCTGCTCTGGCCTCAAGGATGTGAAACATGCCGGAGGCGCCTGGCTGTGACTCCTGGGATGTGACTGCAGCACGAGTGTGGTTACTATAAAGCAAATAAGCCAATCAGGAGCGGCGCTCTGAGTGCGTATCTCGTAGTTCAAAATCAAATCAAATCACTTTTATTGTCACATCACATGTGCAGGTACATTGGTACAGCACATGTGAGTGAAATTCTTGTGTGCGAGCTTCACAAGCAACAGAGTTGTGCAGTTTAGTGTCAGCGAAGGATTTCTGCTCTGAAAGTTTGTCTTCTGAGTAGGGGTGGGCGATATAAACGATATACAATAGAAACTTTATACATTTGGCCAACGATAGAGATTTTGACTATACCGCTCTACCACGATAGCGCATGTTGATGATGTCATCAAGCTGCGCCTGTTTTGGTTGAAAGCATCATGGGCAGTGTAGTCCGTGCTGCAGGGAGGATGGACCCGTGATGTGTCTGTGAGCGAGGGAGGGAGAGAAAGGAAAAGTAGGAGCTGTCACCGAGCAGAAATGGGAGCTGGAAGCATGTAAATATAATAATAACCTGCAGCCAAACAGAGCCTGACGAGCCCAGCTGTGAGTAAGCTGTTAAGACTCGACTGTACACCGTGTTCGTGTTTTCCTCCGAAACAATAAGTTCTGTTGCAGCAGCCTTTCAACGCCTCTCTCTGTCTCTCGCTAGCAAAGTGAAGCTAGTTTTCAGCTACGAGCCGACACGAACCCGACGTATCAGCCAGAGGTCCCTTTACTACGGTTCGGAGCCGCAGACCTTCAGTAACAGTAATAAATCACATTCATGTAGTTGTAAACAGCATGATAATATATTAAGTAATCCAAAGTAATCAGAATACGTTACTCTCATTGAGTAACGTAACGGAATACGTTACAAAATACATTTTGGGGCATGTAATCTGTAATCTGTAGTGGAATACATGTTAAAAGTAACCTTCCCAACACTGCTCCTGACTGGAGTTTGGCCCGTGTACAGCATCCTGCTATGCGACTGCATTTGTCCCTGACCACCAGAATCCCTCACGTTAACTTTTATCGAGTGGAAAAAAGTTGGCTTCATCCTCCAGCTTCACTGTGCTAATGTTATGCTAACATAGCTGTGTCGCTAGCAGTCACGTAGCACAACATCATATACCAGGTAGCCCAACTTCAGTAACCCTGCAAACGCCACTGCTGTTTAGTTT
>NW_024586406.1:0-4829 GCF_018398535.1 Haplochromis burtoni
TCCTGACCTGCACGCCACAGAAACACAAATCTGGGGTCCAGGTCGGGTCTTGTCCACTCCAAAGTCATCGCAGCAACATTTTCTCCAGGTACCAGGTGACATTGCAAAGTGATGTCTTCTCCAGCTGTTGCAGTAATTGGCTGATTTGGACCAATCAACCGAGACTGACCTGAGAAGAACAGATCAGATAATTAATTAATTTATGCTGACATTTTAATTTTCAAAATACTTTAATACTTTACAACAAATATGTTAATTCTTTGGAAAAATTAACCTCTGCATATTTTTCATCATGACATGTAATTTAATGATGTCACATTTAGTTACAATGTAGATACATTATTTAAATATAGTTACGTTATAAATATAGTTACCAAAATTACACCTCTTAAGAAAAAAAAAGTAATGAAAAATGTATATGTGCCATTTAAACAAGACAATTTGAGCCACTAATTAATAACGCACACACAAATAATAATTGTGATCATATATTAGAGGTTACCTACAATAATGTACAAGAAGGACATGCAGAATGCAGTTACTGAGAGAATAAAAGGAGAGTCCAGCCATCTGATGAATTATTCAGCTCTGAAATGAAAAAAAAAAAAGAATAATTCAAAGAAATAGTCACTAATAAAACAATAACATATGGCCAAGTCAGTTTCATAATTTTACATTCAATTCGAATGCCCTTGAGGTTTAAGTGACAGTTACTTTTTGGATAATTTTTCTATTATAAATTGTAATTATGAAATGATTGACTAAAAATGTATATTATACAACTGTTTCTTTGACAGTCTCTGATACCATGTCATAGTTGTAATTTTTGAAAGTGAAACCTATAAATTCAGACATTAAAAACATATTTATTTGAAAAACATTGATTAAATAACAATTAGTTAGTCTTCTGACACGCAGAAAATTTCAGCTTTTCCAAGCAGCTATAAACAGAAATTACTTCCAAGTTCTAATGTGTCCCTTAGCCATACATGTAGACCTGGTACTCAGTACTAGAAGATGTATTAGATGTATTTTGTATGAGATGGTATTTTAGACAAGATATTTGGTAAGATATAAATTAGACATGAAAATTTTTTAAATAAAAATACAACATACCTGCTGCAGTGGCACTCATTTTAAAAGAACACACAATCTGACTTAGTAAATCATTACTAAGTCACCCTGAAACATCCAGGGTATATATGTGTCTGTAAAATCTTACTCAAGAACCTAGAGCCTGTTGCGAGGTAACTAATTACTGTTATAAAACAAATAGAACTACATCAAAAATTCAAATGAACAACAAGGTTCAAGGTTCAAGGTTCTTTATTTGTCACATGCATAGTTATACAAGTATAACACACAGTGAAATGTAGCCTGACACGCTCCTCGACATGTGCAAACAACAAGACTGTTTCTTTGCTGTCTTTCCACCTTATGAGCTCTCATGGAGTTGTTGTTAAGTCTGCTATAATAGTGCAGGGGGCAAAACGGCAGGTGAATTAACTTGAGGGGCTGAAATTGAAAATTTGAAATAAGAGAACTCTCTGTTGTACAGTTGCTGTTCATTTCTTGTCTTTATTGTAGTGGTGGAAGGTAACATCAACATGATGTAGGTGGAGTACATAGTTAAATTTTATTTGAATTCAGAGCTAAATAAGTGACCTTTATTTGACTGGTGTGCCAGTGAAAGCTACTTTTAGCAAAAAGCTGTCGGCTGGCCTTTACCTTAATTTGTTTTGCCTACAGTGTTTTTGATCTTGGTTAACTTTTCATTAAATTATTTGCAATAATAATATATTACTGATAATGCTGCATTAAAGTTACAGTACAATCACAAAGTCACAATCACATCAGTTTTATAGTTCAGTGTTAGTATGTTTTTTCTTTTTGGCATAGTATGGTAACAATTCACGGATATGAATTTCTAAACACGCTTTGTTAGCATTAGATGACAGAATCCTGGCATTAGAAAGTGTGGCATTAGAGAGAAGTCACCATTTTGAACTTTCCATTTAAGCTTCTTATCCACGGCTCAAAAGCTAAACATGGGGGGCCCAAAATGAAAGAAACTAATTGGTCATGTCACAGTAGCTTAAATTTGTCTTTTTTTTCGGTACACCAATTATTGGAATAAAACTTTAACCTCATCATTTTCAAATCTTGACTCAAAGCCAGTTCTTGAGACGAATATATGGCACCTATGTTTGACCTGGTTCTGTCTCTTGCTCTGTCTATGTGATTGTTTATTTGAAAATGTTTAATCAGTATTGCTTTTACATTTATGTCCGGTGTCACATCGTTGCAGACATATAATTGCCATCCACTACGGGCGATCAAATTTGACATGGATCGTTTCCCGACTCAGCAAAAGGGTTTGTTTTTCCCCCGCCACCAGAGAACAGGATGGACCTCAGCATACCTCAGTTGCTGCCATTCAGGTACGTCTCTGAAATCTTGCCAGAGAAAGCGGAGCATGAATGCAAGTGCCACTCATCATACATCTCCTCCTACCCTGCTTGTTTGACCTGTGAGGTCCCTCAGAGTTCCATCCTAGGTCCATTATTATTCTCATTTGACATGCTTCATGAAGCCGGCATCATTTAATCCTTCTCTTTTCTCTGTTTGACCATTTTGTGGTAATGACATTTAATTGTACATGTCTTTTAAACCTCACCAGTTGGGTTGCCCAGCTAGGACAGGGTAGGATAGGCAGTTCAACCTACTTCATTGTTTGGATTAGGGTTAGGGTTGTTGCTGGATTAGTGACCAGCTACCAAAAAATTCCCTTGTTTTAAACTCCGACAACACCGAGACCATGATTATAGCTCTACCCGATATACACTCAAGGATCAGTCAAGTGATTGCTTCTTTTTGCTTATCTGCAAAGACAAGTGGTAATAATCTTGGTATAGCATCTGATTACTCCTTGACCTAGGACTCACATATAAAATCGATCTTCCTGTCTCTTTCATTTAAGGAATATTTCTAAATTTCTTTAGTTTTCTCCTCTGAAGTAGAAGACATACTTCATGCATTTGCACTTAAGATATTATAGAGTTATTTTAGTGCCTCTATTCTGAGCGCACGTAAAAAAAAGATTTAAAAGCGCAAATGTTCAATGTTGAGCAAAAAATTATTTTGAGCAAAGAAAAGTTTAATTTGAGAGAACAAAATTCAATTCTGCATGCAAGAAATGAATTTGAGTATTTGTGATTATCCATATTCACACACGATAACAGCCCCTCTCGCTCAGTTGTTTACATTTGCAATTGCTCAAATGTCTGCTCAATTTATCAAGACATCACATACTTGCAGAAGGGCTCTAATGTTTTTGGAGATGCCTGTTAACCAACAGCTGACTGCACAGCTGATGGCTGTGCAAGACAGTGTATATCAGCAAATGATAAGCTATTCTCTCTTGTTTGTTTATTGTCCACTTTGTGCTAGAAAGAGGAACCCAGTGGATGTTGCGCTAAACAACAGCACCACGTTTAAGCTGGTGGGTAACTGGCATCTCCCGAAACATTAGAGCACTTTTGCAAATATGTGATGTCTTGAAAAATCGAGCAGATATTTGAAGTTTGTACAGCAACGTTCTCACCTGAAAATATCTTAAAAGTATTTTGTGATCCAGAAATAGTAATATTTCAAACTGTGCCACTCTCCGTTCCTCTGCCACTGCTCCGTTTGAGTTTTGGACGAAATGCATTCTGGGATATTTGCCTGAGCTTAGCTACAGTAGCTAGCGAGCTGATTGGAGACCAAATACACAAATCGGAATTTTTGCATCCAAGTCTGGGATTGGTTGGTTTTGTGGTACACTTATAACAGTGTACCACCGGTATCGGATAAAACCTAAACGATACCCATCCCTACTTATAACAGTGTACGCCCGCAGAAATTTATTTTATTCACTCAAATTAAACTTTTCTTTGCTCAAAATTATTTTCTCCTTAACGTGCAACGGCATACGGTCTTTAAGTCTGACGTCATTAGCCATGTCTGGGCCCAAACTCTGCTGCAAGTCCCTATGTCAAACAATCACTGCGGCATCAATGAGAGTTGAAGAACTGTTTAAATACTTTCATCTGTAATAAAATGATCAGCGTTGCTGCTTTACCAGGTGTAGCAATTACGTTTAACATCCAGGAATCCATGAAAACAGAATTTATGAAATTTCACAGAATTAGAAGTTAGCAGTGTGTTAGCAGGGTTCATCATGCCATCACTTAAAGACCGTATAGTCTACGTGTCATGGTCTGCGTGCAGGGAGGCAGGAAAGGACCCAAAATGTAGACTTAACGCAAAGGTAAAACTTAAACTCAAAATGGCTGCTTTATTACTGGACACGAGAAGGAACTAAATTGGAATACAAACATAAACTTGGCAGGCGGAACACACAGACATGCATGAGGAAGATCACAACACTGACAAAGAGAAACATGAGGCTTAAAAACACTGAGGAACCCTGACATGAGACACGGACGTTCAAACTAAAACAGGAAACGCACTGACTGAACTCTCTGTAAACTTAACAGAGACTGGGGAGACAGAACAGACCTTAAACGTGGGACAGAAAGGCACAGAGTGGACACAGCATTGAACACAGGGAAACCATTTGACAGAACTGAAACCTTAACAGCCATAACCAAAACCTAGGATAATAATAATAATAATAACAACAATAATCAAAACAGCAGAAGTACGCAGAACATAAACCAGGGCTCTAGAGTGCGACCAATTTGGTCGCAAATGCGACCAAATTTTTCAGTGGTGCGACTAAAAAAAATATTTGGTTGCACCTGTGCGACCAACTGTTCGGGTAG
>NW_024586407.1:0-826 GCF_018398535.1 Haplochromis burtoni
GGGTAGTCTCAGAAACTTATCTCTGCTTATTCCAGATGATGTGGTTCTGTTGGCTTCATTGGGTGATGCCCTCCAGCTCACTCTGGAACGGTTCACAGCTGAGTGTGAAGTGGTGGGAATTAGAATCCGCTGGTTTAAGAAAATGATCCACTGTCAAACTATAAAACAGTGAGGCTCAGCTGTTTTATATGTAAACTGTGGGGCGTAGCCAGACGTATCCACACGCCACAACCAAGGGGGATCGTACCCATATGGAATATGTAACGGTGTGGAGAGATAATCTTGATATGCTAGAGAACATCATAGTGGAGTGGAGCAGAGCTGATCTGGAGTCAGATTATGTTCTTTTGTACCGGGACATTCAGTTTGTTCCAGCCAAACAGCATCCATCTTTTAAGAACTGGGTGGATCTGCAGGTCAGACAGATGAAGGATGGAGACGCGTCTTTGATTCTGAACAATGTGACGATTAATGATAATGGAAGATACGACTGCAGTGTTGAAAAGAGTGGGAGTGATGGTTTCAGTCACATCAACACCATGTACCTGATTGTTGATCCTCCAGGTGAGTGAGTAGAGTTGAGTGTGTGTGTGATCAGAGGTGCCGAGTGGATCTGCAGGACAGACAGATGAAGGATGGAGACGTGTCTTTGATTCTGAAGAATGTAACAACTGCAGATGCTGGAACATATAAGTGTCGTGTTGCCCAGAAATCAGGAGAACCTATGAGCCTCATCACCACCATAAAGCCAAGTGTTGATCCTCCAGGTGAGTGAGTAGAGTTGAGTGTGTGTGTGATCAGAGGTGAAGCTGCTTCCTGGTTGTTG
>NW_024586407.1:2793-4829 GCF_018398535.1 Haplochromis burtoni
CAGTGTTTATATATAAATACCCAGTGTGTCCAAGCATCAAGTCAAGTGTATATATGACTTGTTTAAAACACATGTATGAGTTCCAACATTTGGTAAGACAAAACCGAACAATGTTGGATACACCTAATCACTGAACCAAAATAAATACAGCAGTAGAAAAACTGGACACACAGGATGAACACAACACAACGAACCTTGAATGATTGTTCCACAAGTATTTCTTGTTTTATACTCAAGTCTTCCTGATCCTCATGTTTTCACTTTCCTTTTTTGTTGTGCAATCAGCCACAACTCAATGATGCTCTGTAAAATATTTTCATAGGCATCTAATCACGTAAAGAAAACAGGAAGAAAGGCAGACTGATTACAGCTACCAACAAATTATTTTTTCAGTGATTATTTTTTACTGTTGAATACAGATTTAGCTAAAATACAGTAAGATTTTACACTGACAAAGGTTTCCTGTCAGTAATTCCCAATTAAAAATACAGATACAAACCAAAAGCAACTTTCATGTTACTTGTTAAATTAAAATAAAGAATGATCTTTTTTCAGCACCTTTCCTTTATTTTAAGGGTCAAATTTACTAATAAGATTTACTTAGAAGGCTAGAAAGGGAGCATGGGTACGTGACAAGAGATTGTAACGCTCCAGGCTTAAAGGACCAGCAAGTAGGAACTGGTCACTGCAGTTAAAATCAAATATCTGCAACCTTTGTGGCAGAACCTACACTGGAGACAACTTAAATGTAAAACCAGGCCTTTTCTTTATGCCAGTTTTAGGTTTGGCCCACTGAGCTGCAGTAGTAATATGGTCCAGTGTGTTCGATGTGACTGATGGACTTACTATGTAGATAGGGAGGGATTGTCCTAAGCCAACAAATACATAAATGTAATTATAAAGCAATATTCTATTTTTGAAAATAGATTCACTAAATCCTATGCACACGTATTGCAGCAGTGATGTAAGCACCACACCCATAGATACACATAAGCAAATGGACAGAAAACACAGGGGCGGAGATT
Source organism: Haplochromis burtoni (assembly GCF_018398535.1). Taxonomy (NCBI): domain Eukaryota; kingdom Metazoa; phylum Chordata; class Actinopteri; order Cichliformes; family Cichlidae; genus Haplochromis; species Haplochromis burtoni. The sequence continues at coordinate 3,819 of NW_024586407.1, forward strand.
AAATACCAAATACATATAAGGACGGGAGCTTGAAGTGCATAGCAGTCAGAACTTGACATCAGTAGCAGAGACATCGTTTTTGTGCAGACTGAAGTTCATCGCCATGGCCAAGGTAATTAAGACACACGTAACAGTATTATATATGAGATACTTCAGTTTAGGGTTTTGGCAGTCATCACAGGTGAGTGTGTATTAAAATGGTTGATCTTATGAGTGTAACATGTTATTGATACAGTTTTATTAAGAAAGCAGAACATTTTTTAAAAAGGGAAAAACATGCAGGTATAATGTAGTATACATGTTATTATACATTTGGCAAAATATTTTCCTCACAATGTTCCTATTTCATTTTTTTGTTCACTGCATCTTTACTTTGTGAATGAGTTAGTGTTGGAATTTCTGCATTTGATTTTATTATTTTGTTAATTGTTCCATTTTGTCTTTGGTTAAGCTTTGATTGTTGTACACCGTTGTAAACATTATTGTAAACATTGTTTTGGTTCAGATTGTTTTTAAAAAAGAAAAAAATCTGAGTAACAAAAAGAATTTATGATTCCTGCAATCAACAAAACATATTTTTTTCACCAACTTCACATCAAGTCTTCACATTTAGCAAGAATATGAATTTTTACAAAAAAAAAATGTAATTCACTGGCTAAAAAGAGATCAGACACACAGGCGACTGATGGCAATGGTTGCTTCAGATCTTGAACATGAAATTATATTTGAAAGTAAATTCTTTTTTACAGAAAATTTGATATGTGAGATCTTCAAATAACATGCTAACATTGTGTTAATCTGGTGCTGAAGAGACACAGACTCTCCTCATTCTATTTTTTAAGTACTGATTTATTTTCCCTGTAAGAACTAAATACAGAGTATATGTAAAAGGAAATGTTAGGACCCCATGATGATCCTCTAGGGCAGGGGTCTGCAACCTTTAACACCCAAAGAGCCACTTGGACCCGGTTTCCACGCAAAAGAAAACACTGGGAGCCGCAAATACTTTTT
>NW_024586408.1:0-4828 GCF_018398535.1 Haplochromis burtoni
AGGAACTATTTCCCTATGGGGACTAACACGCACACTTTACACTTTACACTTTTTACTTTACACATATGTATGGGGTATGACCCAGAGAACAAAGGTTACAATGTAACCTTACATTCTCTATCATATCGAGACTCTCCAGTTTGCTATATATTCCATATGTACGGGGTAACTCTGTAAGACACCCCACGAGAAGACAGTGCAACCAAATCCCAGAATGTATTAACGAACTATTTACAAATGTACATATACATATGCCACCCCGGTCAGGGCTTCGCCAGACGCAAGACTGGCCTGAACTGGTCCCAAAAGACGCAAGGACTGCAACTGAGCGGCCACTCTAGGTCAGCACACAAGATGCTAGGCTGACCGGGGAACGATGGCTACCGCCAATGGGCACCCAGCATCTGCTCTCAAGAGCTGAGCAGGCTGCCACGTTCAAGCGGAAAATTTGCGTAAAGGTGGTGGCCGAGGACAAAGTCATCAATGTACAAATGGCCAAGAGGGCAGCGCCCCTCCATATGGCCCAAGAAGTCCACCCTACAGGTCAAGTGGGCCTGAACACCTGAGGGAAGAGGAGCTCCTACTGAGGCATAAGCCTGCAGGATTAACTGGGACTTAGACCACTAGTCAATTGTCCAAAGTGACGGGGTATGTGCAACATACAGAACCAGAGCTCGGATAGGTCACAGAGCCTGCAGACGCAGAGCTGCCTCTCATTCCAACCCTTCAGTGGGAGCTGAGTGCTGCTCAACCGTCTGAGAAAAGTAAAAGTCCGAGAGGAATTGTGGCAAGAAGGCAAGAAGGCAGGGTTGGGTCCGAGGACCACCCCCTTCCCATCAAACAGTCACTGTGGCCGACAGTGCATGGAGCTCACTTATTCTTCTTATGGCCAGAAGGCGGTCTTAAGCGATAGCCACTTCAACTTAACATCTTCCAGGGGCTCAAATGGAGGGCACTGGAGGGCACTAAGGACCAGTTCCAGGTCCCAAGGGGAAACCGAGCTGTTAGGTCCTGGACACCCCTAGCAACCGCGAAATCAAAGCAGTGTTAGCGCAACGCTAACGCTGCTTTCATTCCGCGTTTGCCTGTTCACCTTGGTCGCTCAGTGCTCAGCAACTGAGCACTGAGCGACCAAGGTGAACAGCCTTAATCACAGCCACTAACCCATGAAGGATAACAGCAGCTCTGCCTTCCTCTAGCTGGGACTGCAGGATGGTATTGACTGTGGCACCTTGGGTGTCCAGTCCATGGACCACCATGGCATCAACTGTCACACCATGGGGTCCAGCCTGTGGACCACGCACCAGGAAGCAAACACTCCCCAGTGATAGCAGTAGGAAGCCCTCGTGGATGGTGCACAAGTTTCCTGCATGGTGTTCACAACAGGGGCAGGAAGTCGTAAGGAGCGCAGCTTCTCTTCCTCAGGGGCCAGGCCATCAGCCGCAGCCTTGTGGGGAAAGGATGGAAGAGCGACCCTCCGGCCTGGGGCAGGAGGTCCCAGGGCATGCCATCCAGGAGGGGTGGGATTATTTAAAACCAGGGCGGAGGACCGAGTGAAGGAGGGAGAAAGGGGGGAAGGTGTAAAGGAGTGCCTGGGGCCAGGGATGCACAAGGGCACCTCACCATAGAGGGGTGTCGTCGGACTTCAGGGAGAAGTACAGAGGGCAAGTGTGTCAATTTCCTGGAGGCAAACAAGTCAACCTCTGCCCTTAACTCCCCTGGGCATGGACTGCCCCTGGACATAATGTCTGCTGCCATGTTCAGGGAACTTGGCACATGAACTGCCCAGAGGGAGAGGAATTGGCAGTGAGCCCACTGCCACAGCTGGGCGGCCAGTTTGCCGAGGGGAGGAGAGCCCAGCCCCTCCTGCTGGTTGATATAGGCTGCGGCAAATGTGCTGTCTGTCTAGACAACCACGCAACGAGACAGGAAGTGCCGAAGTGCCAGGAACATGGCCAGTACTATGGGCAGACCTTTGTGCCATCAGAAACTGAATTTGAAGTTAATTCATTTGCTTTGAAACTGTATTTTGTCCTTTAAAAATGTAGCTCTTGAATAATTTCAGTTTAATTTATCACCATTCAGTTTCAGTTGGAATTTCAGTTCCAAAATTCTTTTTTTTGTTACTTGCATCCAGTTCCGCTTCCAGGGTAATTGAGCACAGATTAATAGAACTACATTTTATCAGCGGAACGAAAGTGTTACTTAAAATACAAAATATGAGTAACTGTATTCCATTACAGTTACCATTTAAAAGGTAGTATTCAGAATACAGTTACTGTAGGAGCCATTCTTGTGTTAATACCTTATGTGGTCGCTAGATGTCACCTTTTTCTGTTTTGATCATGTAAAGGTATTTAAGGTAGATGCACGTAATCGGCGTCAGGTATGTCATTAATTGTAAGAAGGCAAACAGTTTATGACCGTTGCGCTGTTATGTTAAGTTGATACAGAATAAAGACCAAAAAGGACAAGATACATACTGCTGGATTTATTGGACTGTTTACTCAATTCATGCATATCAGTGACATCGCGTCACCCCCGTTAACGACCACCTCAGTGGCTTCGAGCGTAGGCTTAGCCTCTACATTAGAGTCACAAACTTGCTTTTCTTTGGGGAAAGGTTTGTGCCAACTTTTTGGGGACTCGGCGCAAACAGGACAATTAAAGTCTGAGTGATCGATCGCCACGGAGAGCTGAATGGTGTTTGGAAAAAGTTACCGTGGAGGGTTCACGAGGAGCGGACAGCTGGACTATCGGTCTGTCAGCTGACGACGTGGAATGCTTGGCGACTGTTCCGTGGATGTTGGAGAGGACTCAGAATTTTTCATCGGAATCAGTACGGCACCCAACGCAAGGTATGAGTAGCGCTACTAATAAATGGCCATTTATAAAAGTGTGCACACTTATTTAAGAAGACGTAATTCCAATGCATTGGTGGTCAAACATAATAAATCTGATTTATAAACAAACTTTCGCAACCCTCAATACTTGATAAATATTTGAGTTTTGGAACATTTGAACTATGGACACAAATAAAGCTGCTGACAGGCTCCCGGAGCCTGCTGCAGAATCAGCTGTGCAAAGTAGGAATGCCAGCAAGGCTGGGACACATCCAGAAAAGGAAAAACGATTGGTGAAATTGACTGCTAAGGCACTTGCAGAGAGACTAGACAGACTGCAATGTGATAGAAAAGCTAAATTAAATAAAGCTAATAATTTAAAAGAGAGTATAAGGGTCTCAATGGAAAAAAAATGAAACTTCTATGGTTCAAGCATCATTCAATGATTTTGTTGGTTTGTGTAATGAAGCAAAAACAGTTCATGGTTCATTGATGTGTTTGTTACCAGATGAAAAAGAAAAGCATGAAACATGGTTTAAAGCAAAAACAATGCATTATGATGAGTTCACTTATGAAGTGAAAGAATGGTTATCAGGTTGCGAACATTTACATTTAAAGGGTGATATGTCATCTAGTGGTAAAGTGAGCACAACTTCTTCTGCCAAAATCAAAGCAAAAGCAGAAAAGGCAGCATTACTCGCTCGTATGGCAGTCCTAAAAGAGAAGCATGCTTTGGAGGAGCAAGAGCTTAAGCTAAGGAGGAAACGTGAACAGCTTGAGCTTGAAGCGTTGCTTTCTGCCTCTTCTGCAAAGTTAGCTGTTTTCCAAGCTGCTGAAGTTCAAAGTATATCTAACATATCGTCCAATGCTAGGAATTCATATTATGAAAGGGAAATCAGGAAAACAGCTGCTTCAGCCGCAGTCAAGCCTAGTACACCAGTCAATGAAGATAAACCTGCAATGCAAATAGTACAGACTGAAAGCAACATATCTGCAATGACCCCGCCAGGAACGGAAATTGAAAGTGAGCCACAAGCTCAAACGGTCAGCACAACGCAATTTCACAATGTGGATCCTCCATCGCCCAGGTCAATTCCTACAGCGGGAGAAAGACGGTCGGAGGACATTTGTACCATTTTACAAAGACAAAATGAAATAACTGCAACCCTTGTTCACCATCAGCGTTTATCGTCATTACCATCCAGGAAAATACCTGTATTCGATGGTGATCCTCTTCAGTACATCTCTTTCATTAATGCGTTTGAACAAGGAGTGGAAGAAAAGGCCAATAAGAGGGACTGCTTGTATTATTTGGAGCAGTTTACAACAGGACAGCCGAGAGAGCTGGTACGCAGTTGTCAACATATGGCTGCAGGACAAGGCTATATACAAGCAAAGCAACTGCTCAAAGAACACTTTGGAAATGAATATAAAATTGCAACTGCTTACATTGACAAGGCATTATCTTGGCCTGCAATTAAAAATGAAGATGTGAAATCATTGCAAGCATATTCTCTTTTCTTACGTGGGAGTTGTAATGTCATGAAAACATTGCAACATATGCAGGAACTGGACATGGTGAGATTTTGGTGGAAAATTAAAGCAAATGGTAGTTTAGATTTGAACAAATTCATTTAAGCTTCAGTATTACCAAATACACTTATCAATTGTCTTATAACTAACAATATTTGTCTAAATAATCTCCAACACCCTGGAGAACAACGGGGAGAGTTTAGAGACTCTCCAAGATTATATTGATCAGTGCTTTCAGGATCTTGTTATGAAGAAGGCCCAGTGTGCAGCTTCCCCGGCCAAACCTGAGACGCCGTCGTCGAAAAAACAACACCCGGCAGATTTGCCAGCCGGCAACGATATTGCCGACATACTGGAGTCAATCGACAAGTGATTGTCCAGTTTCAACGCAAGGCTGTCCTTGGTGGAGATTCTTCACCGAGAATTTAAATGCTTGCGAGAATCCCTGGAGT
>NW_024586409.1:0-4825 GCF_018398535.1 Haplochromis burtoni
TCTGGTGTGGACCCATATAGACACTTTAATAGTGTTGAAATCAAATCCGACAGTGTTAATTTGGACATGCTGGATTTGCTGTGTGTAGCGGCAGGAGGTCTGGTTGAGAGCTGGATGATGGAGCTGAAAAACAAAAGAGGCAGTATGACTCAATGATAATGGTGCTTTTGTGCTTCTCGCATATGTGGAGTCCCTCAGGGTTCAGTCCTTGGACCACGTCTGCTTTCATTTGCTATGCTGACAACACACAGCTGGGCTTTTCTGTTTAGCCTCAGCAGCCTCTCCCACCTCCATGAATGCTTCAGTGCTATCACTAATGAGATGTCTTCTTATCGTCTGTTTGGCAATCAGCTTGGCTGAACTTAACTGGCTGCTGAAAACTCGTTTTTACAGATTAGCTTTTCCTTCATCTTTCCGCATTATTTTTGACCATAGTTTATATCTAATGAGTGTAGTGTCTCCTCTTTCCTCTGCTTTTAGGTGGAGACTAGGTTGGCACTGCTGTAGCCAACACACCTGTTTCACATCAGTTTATTACCTCCATGTATTTAAGCAGCAGCTCAAGCCTACTCTCCTTGTCAGGTTCTTGTGGCATTGGCTGCAGTAAACTATCTCTGTAATTTTTGTTTGAATCCTTAGTGAATCCTTAGACTCTGGCCTTCTACTTACTCCTCCAGCTACTCTGGAAAAATATTCAAGTAAAACCTCAAATCCTCATCCCAATAAAATATCTCTCACCTGTTTTTCTCTAGCAGAAGACCGTTCTCGTTCGGTGAACACACACTCACCCGAGACTCTTGTAGCTCCAGACTCTCCCCCGTTGATCTGAAATTCTGTAAAATAAACCTTTTAAAAACTGAACACAGTCTTCTGAAAACATGACCATTGTTGGATATGACAGCTTTATCCTGAGTGCGAAACACTTTATAACTGTGTTTTAAAAAGTGCTACACAAATACATTACTGTGACAGAGATACCAAACTCTTATGAAACAAACAAAAACCATGAAAGATTCAATTAATCTCCCTCGAAGGCTGATACTGAGGTTTATATTGCAAAGACAAATGACTTGGTGCCCTCTTCTATTTGTGTTTGTTAAAAAAGCTGAATATATTTACCTTCTTTTTGATGAAGAATATGAGCACTGTGCTGACTACTACCAGAACGAGAAAGAGAGTTATATTGCCTGCTTTCAGCAGGAATATGATATCCTGAGGTTGTTTACCTACAAACGACAATGTGAGCATGACAGCTTTAAATGAATTTCATCAAATATTTTCTGATGCAAATACTCTTTATTACCTATAGAGTACTGGACTGTAGGTGGGATGATTATGTGGTAACTTTGGCACCAGGAGTCAACTGAGTTTGTCAGACAAAACTTTAAATGATGTCCATCCCCGAGCTCTCGTCTCACTGAGCTCTTGATCGGCTTGTTGCAGGAAACATCAGAGTCTGCTTTAAATGCATTTGGGACCTCATCCCAGGATGAGTCTGTTTCACAGCTGCAGTGAAACAAAATAAAAGGAGTTTAAATAATCAGAGCTAAAATGCTCTCTGAGCTGAACGGCTGTGCAGGTGATCATACCTGTCATTGGACTTAGAGCAAAACATCCAGGTATAGTTTGCTGGCACCAGACTGACAGTCTCAAGGTCGAGGGTACCATCATCCTTATTAAACAAGAAGTTGAACTTTGGTTCATCTGGCACAAAAATCAGATGATCTCAAACAATCTCACATTTTAAATATAAATGATAATTAAATTTAAGTAATAATACGACTGTAACAAAGGCTACATTAACCCACCTACAACACACACTGATATGGTCTTTGTTTCCTTTTGTCCTCCAGCCTCCAGGTGTAACTTATAATCTCCTGATATGAGTGGATCACAAAGCTTCACAGTCCTGAGAAACAGTTCATTACAGTCCTCATATCACATGATTACACCAGACAGCATAGTTCTCTGTCGCTGATCATGAAAAACATGAATGAATGAATAGTTTTACACTTCCATATGATGACAGTTTGCTTCATTGAAGTACCTGTGCTGTGTTACCCATGTCTCCCTGACACATTTAGTCCTGTTTTTGTCAGGAGTCTCCCAGGAACAGTACTGGAGAACAGGATGGTAGGAAACAGTGGCCTGCAAGCAGGTGCTGGATGCCTCCTGAGCTGATATGATCTTGGTCTCATCCAGCTGTGCAGAGAGGAAACCTTCATCTGAGGAAACACAAGAATAAACCAGATTTATTCAGTGGGAACAGTTTCAAATAATAATGACATGAAATGAAGTCTACTGACCTGAGACATGAACATGAACAGACTTTGAGTTTTTATTTGCATTCGTGCAGGTGTATGTGCCGCTGTGCTCCTCTCTCACTGATCTGATGGACAGGTAGGCCATCTGAACACCGAAATGTGAGTCATTTTTAATGCACATCTGGAAGAAAACCCCCATAATAATGATCATTTGCAGGATGATTATCAGTGAAGTACTTTGTGTCTCAGACTGAGGAATATTAAAAAGGTCGGTCAGTTTTCAGACAAACATAACAAGAAAGTTTAAGGAAACTCTCCCTGATTACAGGACATTACTGTACCTCCTCCTCCTTCTCTGGTTTACATGATAATGTCCTGGCATTGAGCTGTTTTCCTCCTTTCTCCCACACAGGTGATCTCAGACTGTATCCTGTAACTCTGCAGCGAAGCAGCAGAGACTGACCTTCGCTCAGGGTGACATTAGATACCTCATCTTTGTTCATTACGCTGCTCTGTAAGTCTGAAACACACATCATGGCCTCAAGTCAAAAATATATTTTTCAGGCAGAATTTGTCATTTGCTTCTCTGAGATCAGTTAGTTAATGTCTGAGTAAACATTGTTTTTTCAAGTATTTGAACCAAATTTTACTGAAATTAACTCCTGTAATAATTTATGGATAAATTCATTATGGATGTATTAAATTTGTTATGAATTAATTTAAATCCAGTTACCGTAGTCATACAGTTGGGAGCACTCTTGTCCTTCAGCATTGGTTGCACAGCACATCATTCCTGTATTATAATATTCAGTGCTTGATATTGTGCGCTCTGTCTTTTTGTCGCTTCCGTTTAAACTCTGTTGTTCATCCTTGTTACTGGTCAAACAGAGAGAAAAATGTTAGTGCTGTAAAATTATATTTTCAGAGCGCTGTGTCTTTGACAAACATTATTATCAAAGCTTGTCTAATACCCATTTATCCCAACCACCCACCAAAATAAAGCATCTCTCCACATGATTCAGTCTAAAATCAGACATTAAGAAGTGCTGCTATTCTAAAGTTTACATACAAATGTAAAGGACAACATCTTACCCAGACCAATAGATTGTGGGTTTGGGGAAACCCTCAGAGATGCACTTAAAAAGCGGGGAAGTATCTGACATGTCAACACCATCGAGCATCAGCTGTGGTTTTGTTGGACGTTCTAAACAACATCAAAGAAAACAGTTAAATTAATTGTATTATCACTCATTGATCATCAAACAGAGTTTGTTTGAGTATTGTAGAAGAAATAAGGTGAGAAGCTGTTACTCACTCATTACATGAAGAATCACAGTCGTGGAGAACATGGTGACATTGTTGGATTCACAGGTCAGAGTGTACTCCCCTGAATCTGTCTCAGAAAGCTGTGATGTGACCATGGACTGACTCCCATTTCTGCTGAGGTTAAAGGAAACATCTCAGTTTAAATACATAGAAATATAAAGCACCCAAACAGAAACACAGACGGTCACTTACGCTGTCATTACTCTGTCTTCTCCTCTGATCCAGTGGCAGACAAGAGATCCAGAGAGGCCGTCCAGGGAGATGATGAGTTTCTTACTGTTAGAGATTCTTTTATCAAGCACTCAGATGTAATGAAATAACACTCAGACACTTCAGCAGTTTAACGTGCACGGGTGAAACCTCAACAGAGATTCACACCCGTGGAGCAGCTCGCTGCCTTTATTTATACACAGCAGGAAGCATACAAAAAAGGAAATATCATGCTTATCTTGTCACGCAAGCAGGTGTGATTTCTCAAGAACTTTGTATCCTCCACAAGGTCGTTTCTTACTCTTGGGTGGCGGTTTCCTGCTGCTGACATTTAATAAGAAGGCAAACAGTTTCCGTTATAGAGTAGAGAGCCAGCAGTTAAAATATGCAGCTGTTTGAGTACAAGACAGAAATATAAACACTCTTAGCTGATTATTATATGAATAATAAAACCTTTAAAAACAAAAATCCTCTGACACTTACCCACAGCCAAAACTTTACTGATGGGACCAGATGGATTCAGATAATCAGCTGGTAGCAAACATGCTGCCTGAAAAACAAGAGCCAACATTTAATTCCTCTTTATTAGGAAACTGTAAAATAATCACTGATTACTAGATCAATCCCATACTATATCAATGTGAGTTATGACTGTTCAACAGGGGCTTATCAAAGAATTCAGTGTTTATTTAAAACAGCTCTTACCTCATGACTGGATACACAGACTGGAGTCTTCACATCATCAGAGCAGAGCAGCCCAACAGCACACAGCAGCAAAACAGCTGGAGAGATAGAAAACTGAATCTTTAGTTTAAACAATTATTCAAACTATTATTAAAAAGAAAAAAAAGGTCAGGGAAAAAGAGGAAACTCAACATAAATGTGTCCTTAAGAAAAGAAGTCTTTTCACTGAGCTCTGGTGGTGCACAGACTTGGGAGCCAGGAGAGCGAAACTGGCTTGAGAAAGAATGCTCCTTATCTGCACAAAGTGATCCACACACAAGCAGAATAACAGGACTCAACTT
>NW_024586410.1:0-4824 GCF_018398535.1 Haplochromis burtoni
ATGTGACCCGTTATAGCCAACAAAAAAAAAGCGGAGGCCCGAAAAACAGGTGGGGGTCCTCCACCACCACCACTCACAGAGGCTGAGCAGTTGGCTTCCACATTTGTGATAATGTTGGCAGCATCACAGTCAGTGCTCTCAATCTTTGCCAAAGATGTGGCAGAAAACATCAGGATCCTGGTGACATTTGCAGACGGTCAGCGACCCCCAGTTCTAGTCGCAGTAAAAGCTTCAGGTGTCCCATGTCCTAAAACAAAAGACGGGCTGCCTGTTCACTTCAAGTTCAATGATTCAGCCTTGTTTGCACACAACAGATCATCTGTGGAAGAAACAGATGATGATGATTATGATGTTGAATACATAGACAGTGATGATAAAGAAGTTTACAATGAAGACGATGATGAAGAGCAAGATATTGATAAATATAATGATGTCATTAGCTTTAATGAGATGTTTTGGAACATGGGGATGAAAAGCATGGAGATATTTTTTGCTGCTCTGAATGTGATTCAAACTAAAAGCTTGACACTGACACAGGAGGTCCTCAGAGGAAGAAAGCAGCTCGAGGATTCAGTGGAAGATCTGCAGGAGCAGATTAAACTTGGATTAGCCAAGTTTGTAGAGTTAAAAAACACAAGACTTCAACTTGATGAATATGAGGCAGAGATCAACAGATATAGGAACTTTGAGTTTACAGTCGCTGTCATGAAGCCTTATAAAGCTCGTATTTCTGGTAAAGGAAACTTCCTCATCAACTGTCAGCAGTGTCATGTCACCTGTTACTATCCCTCCTCCACATCCACGGATTCAGAGAAAGAAGGCTGTGAAGAAGTTTGGTCACGTGGATTCTGCACTGAGTGTCCAAACAAATGTCACATTAATGTACATTTTTTACAAAAGTACAGTTGGGAGTATCAGAGAGTCAGAGAGAAACAAACAGTGAAAGAGCTGAAAGAAAAATATCCAAAAACCAACAAAGATCAGACAGTTGTTGAAGGACTGAGATCAAACCTGATCTGTAAAGAACATCTTCTGCAGGATAATGTGAAGAAACTACTGGAGAGATCTGCAAAGTGTTTGGACAGACTTGGAGCAATAAGATTGAAGCCAAATCCTCTCTCCACTCAAGAGTACATCAACATGCTTATTGAGGGAGAAAGATCAGAGACCAAACCAGGCTGGGGGCAACGAGCTTGGGTCCTGAGAGACATAAGAGAAAAATTAAGTACAATTAAATATTGCCACGCTTTTTCAAATATTAATTTCAACTAAGAAAGAGCTCTGATCATACAACTGTCAAAGTAAGAAATAAGAATTGGAACTTATAGATTCTGATTTTTGTTTTCTCAAATTTGCATTGTTGGAAATTAAAGGAGCCTGAATGACAAAGTTTTTGCTAGAAAAATATTCAGTTACTGAAATCAAGTTTGAAACTTTAACAATTGTAAGAACTTTGGAAGACTGATATCTCAAAACATAGAATGCAAGAGGGAGCCAAAATGAAAGTCTGAATTCATTTTTTTTTCACTATAACTGTCAAGTTTCTTTTACCTTTTTCCTCATACACATTTGTCTTGAAGTTAAAATGAAATAAGAGAAAATACAAGTAAATCAAATTTAAAAAATAGTGAAGGTAAATAAATAAAAAGATAAAATAAAAAAATGTGAAGGTCTAAAGAGGAGATTGTGGAAAGAGCAAGGATTTGCAAATGTTCAGTGTAATAAAAGGTTTCTTTACTTTATTCTTTAATTTCTACATTAAAAAAACATTAACCTGAATCAAAATAATAAAAAGATTGCTTCTGTACTGTAACTGATTTTTTTTTCACATCAAAATGAATCAGAATCTTTGATGTAGAACATCATAATGAACAATAAAAAGTTCAGAAACTCCTGAAAAGTCACATATTTTAGCACACACTAATAAAAAACTTCAAATTTTAAAAGGCAATTAATGACTATTTCTGAATTATATGTAGTTGAATTTAACATTACTGCAATGTAAGTCACATAGGATACTTTTTAAAATGACATTCTTAGTCAAGGAAATGAGGAAAATGTTATTTGCATTTAGCTTCCATGCTGGATTGAGCAAAAGTGACAAGCTGTACCACAAAAAAGAAATGGTTAATTTGTAGAGTTGTGTGGGGTTTTTTTTAACAATCTTTTTATTGTTTTTGTAACAGCATACAAAGACTTGTAAACACTCAATAGTATAATAGCAGGAGGATTGATTTTTTTCCAGTTTAATGCAATTATACATTTGCCATACAATGTACAATAATCCATAAACTTAATTTGATGGGCTCTTAGTTTAAGATTTTTTGGATAAATATGTAGTAGCAACATTTCTGCATCTAAAACAATCTTTGTAGTTAAAATTTGGTTTATTTTGTTCATCACCTCCTGCCAAAATGCACTGACAATTCTGCATTCCCATATTCAGTGGAAAAATGTCCCACGGGCTTCCCCACATTTAAAACATGTATGTGGAATTCTGTTGTTATATTTGTTCAATTTCACCCCTGTTACATATGTTTGCATGATCCAGTTGTATTGTAATAGCTTTAGGTTACTATTAATCGATTGTTTTGAAGCTTCTAATCTGTAAATACTTAAAGAAATGTTTTGGGGGATTTGAAATTTTGAGACTAAATCCTCAAATGAAACCATTATTTACCACTTTCCCAACACCTTTTTCTGCCCAACCCTGGAACCCTGCGTCCAACTTTCCTGGTGCAAATAAAGCATTTCCCCAAATAGGACTAAACTGAGAGATATTATTATTAATAATCATCATTTCTTTTACTGTAAACCAAACTTCAATCATATTTTGGACTATAGGATTATTTCTTTCTTTCTTTAATTGTTTTGGCTGTGCAGAGTATAAGTACAAGTTTAATGGCATTTTAAGAGAATTTGCTTCCATCCCAACCCAAGGAGGGTTATTCTGGGATGAAAAATAAAACATAATTGTCCTTAGTTGAGTAGCCAGATAGTTCCAGTAAAAATTGGGGCATTTCAACCCCCTGTATCGAAGCTCACAGTCAGACCTCTGAAGTCACTGTTTACAAAATCAACCACCAGGATGGATTTCAAATCCCGTTCTCTCTGACCATTATTGACACTCCTGGCTTTGGAGATACAAGAGGCATAGAAAGAGACAGAGAGATCACAGAGCAGCTACGTAATCTCTTCTCTGCTCAGCACGGTGTCACTGACGTTGATGCTGTGTGTTTTGTAGCTCAGGCTGCTTCAGCACGACTCACACCAACACAGAAATATGTGTTTGATTCAGTGCTCTCAATCCTTGGCAAAGATGTGGCAGAAAACATCAGGATCCTGGTGACATTTGCAGACGGTCAGCAACCTCCAGTTCTCGAGGCGATCAATGCTGCAGGAGTCCCATGTCCTAAAACAAAAGACGGGCTGCGGGTTCACTTCAAATTTAATAATCCAGCCTTGTTTGCACATAAAAGATCATCTGAAGAAGTCAGTTGGAGGAAGGGTAATAAAGGAGGCTTTGATCAGATTTTTTGGGAAATTGGGGCAGAAAGCATGAAGAGTTTTTTTGCCGTTCTGAGTCTTATAGAAACTAAAAGCTTGACACTGACAAAGGAAGTCCTCAGAGAAAGAAAGCAGCTCGAGATTTCAGTTGAGAATCTGCAGGTGCAGGTGAAACTTGGGTTAGCCAAGCTTGAGGGGATAAAAGAGACGAGTGAGAAACCTAACAAATATGGAGCAGAGAGGAGGCGATACCTGGGAATGGAGAAGATTGCTGAAAAACTGAAGGCTGAATATGAAACGTTACAGGTTGAAGTGATGAAACTGATGGAGAAATCTTCTAAGTGTCTGAACAGACTTAAAGAGACATCACTGAAGACAAACCCTCTGTATATTCCAGAGTGCATCGACATGCTTATTGAAGAAGAGAAATATGAGGGCAAACCAGGCTGGAAGAGACGAGTTGAGTCTCTGATGGAGATGAAAGGAAAAGCAGAGATCATGGCTAAAACAGACAAAGGAGAGAAACTCCTTCACTGAACATTCATGTGATCACAAAGTAGAACGAGGAAAAGATCAAGATCAGTTTGAACTCAGTCGACAAAGACAAATAACACATAAAAATCTCATATTTACTGTGTGCTGCCTGATAGATCTCATTTTAAACTGATTTATCTTTAACATAGAAGTGTTAAATATATTTTGTTGGACTTTATAATGTTCAACTTTTTACTTTTTGTTTTCAGCATATTTTATATTCTTTAACTTTGATCTAATATTACGTTTATTTTCTCAGTGACTCCTGATGTTGATGTTTATGGACTTTTTCATGTGTTGATTTTTATGCTTTTATTTAAAAAGTGTAATTTTACTTTTTGTTTACTTTCCTGTAATTTTTCTGGATTTTTCTGTAATTTAGTTTCTTCATGTAACGCAGTAAATGTTTATCAGCTATCAAACGTAGTTTTACTAACTCACAGGTGTCATTTACACATTCACAGCTTCATTTTCATTTACTTCCTGTCCACTCGTTTTTAAATTTACACTCAGTAACTTAACACAGTGCTTGTAGTTTGGCCAGCAGCCCAGCAGAGGGCGCTCCCTTCCAGCAGAGTCCTCAGTAATGTCTGACAGTGAGGCAGCATGAAGAACTTCAGCCGTCTGAAACCAGCTCGAATGTTTCCAATGAAACTGTGCTCCTTTAGTCTCTGTGCATTTATTACATTACACATTATTTTATTAGAATCATTGAATCTGGCAGTTCTGAGCTCTGTATTCTACTGATGGGATTTCCGGCTCTTTTTAGAGAACCGGCTCTTT
>NW_024586411.1:0-2548 GCF_018398535.1 Haplochromis burtoni
AAAAAAAAAAAAAATGACAAAGGATGAACTGAAGCTCTGCCATCACGTAATGTCGCATACTGCTGTTTCTGATGTCATTTAAAAAAAAAAAAAAAAAAAAAGAAACTGAGGTGCAGACGTAGGATATCTGATGTGATCTTCAAAGCTTGTTCCCTTTAGAAAGACCCACAGGAAGCTGTTTTAATGCAGAGGACGTAAAGTGCTGATTTCTCCATGTGGAGCTCAATTGAGCTGCTTTCAGCGCTGTACACAAAAAGACTAAAAGTGCCATAATAGCCAATAAAAATACAATAAAACACAATTAAAAAAAAAAAAAAGATAGTTTCAAAATAAATAAGGAATTCAAAAATAATATTTATTATTTAGTGACAATAATTACATAATGGTAGTCCCTCTTCAGGAACATGATTTACATATTCAGGTCTTGTCAGCAAATAACTGAGTAACCGAAGTAATGACGATATAACATTATTACATCATTATTAATAGTTAAAGCTGTATCAATCAGGTCATGAACTGAATTAATAAATGCATTGTATTACAAATACATTAGTCACATCTTGATAAAAACAAATGCAGTTTAGAAGCATCCAGAAATAACCTTGGAGCCTGAGAAGGGGCAAATGACAACACCCAAAGTCCATCATGGATAAGAGCTATTGCATAACGTGAGGCTCAAGAAATTAAAAATCACACATAGCAATGTTTTTCTTTTCTTTTTCTTTTTTTTAGATATTTTTTTTCTGAACAACTAAAGAAGCAGGATGTGCACTGATCAGCATGAAAGCAAAAGATAGCATTTGTGCAAGAAATTAAGCAAAGCATTACTAGAATAAATAGTCATTCTGATACACAAGCAAAGCAACACCTAATACATTTCCTGTTAAAACAGGAAGTTAAGTCAGGTGTTACAAAAAGGAACTAACTAATCAGTCCACAGTTCGTTAGTTCAGGAAATTGTGGTTGCATTTCATTATAGAGAAGGAGCTGTCATAAACTGCAAGATAAGCAGACTAAATGTTGAATTGAGGCCTGGCCCGTGAAAGGAATCGTGTTTTCATGGAAGCCTTGTTGTGTGCTGTTTAAGAGACTTTTCTCTTTTCAGGAGGCTTTATTCTTGTCCCATTATCAGAGAGATTGAAATCATTTGGTACTTTGACCATTGTACTATTCAAGAATCTGCTTGTTGATCTGACTATAACTACAGATAGGCCATTGTGTGTGCTGATTTTTTTCTAAAACCTGGTTGCCTGTTTTCTGTTTGATGTCATTCAGGGACCGCCATGTGAGCGCTAATATTTAGACCACCAAACAGGTGGTCCTCTTATTGCGGGCACTGTTGTCCTGTTTTCTTGTTTATGCATAACAAAATTTTCAGCCCAGGTTGAATTTCAGATTGGAAGTGAAACGATAATTCAAGTGAAATGAAGTACGAAAGCATATGATTTAGTCCACTTTTATTTACATATATATTATTAATTACATGAACAACAGGAGAGGATAAAAGAAGAAATCAAATTCTTAGTTCGTGTGTGTGTGTGTGTGTGTGTGTGTGTGTGTGTGTGTGTGTGTGTGTGTGTGTGTGTGTGTGTGTGTGTGAATTAAATTGAATACATTCTTATTTCCCCTTCTACATATTGTAATGTCTAAACATCAGAGCCCTGCATTAAACAGCTGTTCGGTCCGCGGCCAGGCCCCTCAAAAGCTGATATGTCCTCCTCTGAGCTTTCAAATTCCTGCTCTGATGTCTAGTCTTACTCCACCTATTGCCCCTTATAGCTGTCCTGAGTAAAATAATTTCTGCCTCATCCTGCCCTCTACTTCCTGAAGTATGGACATTGGTTGAACATGCGAGGTACTTACACTTCTTTTCGAAGGGGTAAAACTATTGTGCATTTCTGAAATCCTACTAAATCAAAGTTCAGACTTGGAAATAGAAGAAACAACTTGAGTTTAAGCAACAGAATCATGCTATCTACAGTACCACTCCCTTGTGTCCATAAAATCTGGAAGTTTCAATTTCCACCATTTTGAAAAGAACATACAGAAGGAGTCATATAGATTGCATAGATGGAGCTTGATGAAGCAGTCTAATACTGTTTTTCCCTAAAGTTTAAGTAACTGGATACAGATTGAATTGTCTATTAAGCACAATTCATTTAAATTTTCACATTGTATTTAAGGTTCTGGTTATCTAGTTATGGTTGATTGATATTTCTGTTACATCAGTGTCAGCATTTCAATAATTTTAAAGCATGTTTATCCCAACCTTTACACTTTTTGTTAATTAAAAAAGTAATTTGTCTACTTTAAAATAAAGGTATGAGTAAAAATACACCAGCTATTTTTACTTTTACAGTCCAAATTGACAGTCCAAGTTTTCCTCACTTGGACTTTAACAGTCCAAGTGAGGAAAACAGAGAGCAGTAATTAGATTTAATTACTGCTCTCTGTTTGCCTCAATGAATGAGTTAATACACTTACACATCAAAGTACTATGACTGTATCAGCCTGAATCAAGGTTTAATTTTATTAGTGACTGTTAAAT
>NW_024586411.1:2568-4821 GCF_018398535.1 Haplochromis burtoni
GCTGGTGCTTCTCTCTCTCTTCTTCCTGTTCACTTTTTCACAGCGCAAAAGACTCAACAGATGCTTTCGCAACTTCTGCGAGAGCATATATAGCAGAGGGTTCATACAGCAGTGAGAATAGGCAAGCATTTCACAGATATGGTAGGCAACTGCTAACCGTTTCAGTACCTTACAATCATTGTTTGTATTGAGAGACTTGATTAAAAGCATAATATGGTATGGCCCCCAGCAAATGAAAAAGGCTGCAACAATACACAACAGCACAGCCACAGTCCTGAACTTCCTTCTGTTTAAACCTTGCAAAACTGTCTTGAGGATGGCAGAGTAGCAGAAAATAATGATGGCAAATGGGAGGAAGAATAGCAGTGACACTTGTAGATAATGTCCAAGCTTGTCTTCAGATTCAGGCTCGCAATAGTTTTTACCTTCCCAGCTTTCAACCTTTACTTTCATTGCATCACTCAGGGACGCTAAGATGCTGATGACCCAGGCAGCTATACAGGCACCGATTGCACACTTCTTCACTCTGGCATGGCTGATCGGCCAGTTGTGCAGTACAACAGTAGTAAAACGATCCACTGTCATAGCAGTCAGCAGAATGACACTGCTGTACAAACCAACAGCGAATCCAACAGTGATAACTTTGCAGACAAAGTCCCCAAAGACCCAGTTGTGTAGGTGATCAGCGGCCCAGAATGGAAGTGTGATGGTGAAGATCAAATCAGAGCAGGCCAGGTTCAGGATGAAAATATTTGTGATACTTTTCAGATTCTCGTAGATGAAAACAACACATAAGAGGAGGCTGTTGCATATGATACTGAGGATGAAGATCAAGATGAAAAGGGGACCAGTGATGGTGGGAACATTAGTATCACACATGTATTCAACAAGACCACTCGTTCTGGATGTGAATGTGAAGTTTGCCATTTTCAATCTTCTGGAAAACATACATATAAAATAAAATGCAATCAAACACAATGACTGAGCAGTTTTCTCTAAAGTGACAGAAACTGTTGATTTTGGTTCTAGTTTTTGTATATTATATAAAACCAAAGTGACTAAAAAAGTATCAAATTTCAGAAAACAAACACAGCAACTTACCTCAAACATCAACTATCAAGTCTTCTGCTGAATTGCCCTGTAATTCAGCACAAAAGCTGTACAATGTTCTTCAGAAAACTAATACTTCCTCCTTTTGTTTCACATTAATTCAGAGATTCTGCCTTAACAAAAACCACATTATGAAACAAAAAATTCAAAGTTAACTTGTGCAACAAACTGTCACATGAAAAATGAAACTTCATCAAAATTAAACCTCACAAATAGCTGTCTATACGCATGTTACATTCCTCTGAACTTACCTCAATCTCAGGTCTTCTGTTGAACTGAACTGTGGTGAAAAACGTGTGATGTTCGTGAGATATCTGATAGTTTGTCTCGTCTTTGAGCTAGAGTACCACCCTAACGAAAGCCACACTGTGAAGAAAAAAAAAGCAAAAAGCTTGAGCAATCACTTTTTTCTACATTGAAATGAAATAAAATAATGTTGAATGTATGTTTTTTTTTTCAAAGCCATCTAATCAAAACAGACTCAATCAAAAGTTACATTTATTTACATAAATAAATGCAGAAACCCCAGTATTCTGTTCAAAAGAAAGTATTTCTTGCTGAAAACATGTAAACATTATATAAATACAACTAAATATGAAAACATAAAATCCAACACAGATCATAAAAATGGTGTTGATTTATGATATCTCTAATGCTGTGTAGAGCATAAAAAGGTAGACCAACATATTAAAGTGCTAAAGTAGTACAGCAGCAAGGCTCTTGATGAGGAAGCAGATAAGAAGAAAATTAAAATTGAAACAAAACATGTTACACACCACTGTGGTTAAAAAGAAGCCTCACACTCTTATTCTGTTGTTGTTGTTTTTTTCTGTTAGACCCTTTACAATAGGGCCACACTCTGACCCCACCAGCCTGATTTGTCTGAGATCTTGTCACCAGAAATTTGCCATTGCTATAGAGCCTGAATATTTGAGTTACTGTAATAGTTTTGGTAGCAAAAACCATCCATCCATCCATTTTCTTCCACTTCTCTGGAGCTGGGTGTTGGAGTGTTAGGGAAAATATTCTAAAACACTTCTTCAGTAAAGACTCAGAGAAGAGAAACACACAGAGTTCTTGCTAGCAAGGGCAGTCTCAGAGACTCGCGCTGAGCTTTGCCCTGGTCTTTATTTATACTTCAGT
>NW_024586412.1:0-4813 GCF_018398535.1 Haplochromis burtoni
AACAATATTTGTCTCTTATATATGATACATCTGTATATACACTGTCAAAGATACTTGTCTTTGAGTGAAGATTTAAGGTGACGGGAAATAACTGCAACTTGAATCTTTACTGAAGATCAGTATTTAACACAGAGTTCAGGCTCACTGATGTAATATATCATAATAATCTATTAATAACTATAATATTGTCCATATTATATTTACATTACCAAAGTGAGATGACTTTAGTCTCATGAACAACATTAGCTAATTATTTACTAACTGTTGGGGTTATGTTTTAGTATTGTCATTTGTACTTAGAACCATATAATCATTTATGCTTAGAAGTATAAAATCAATTGTAGATTGAAAGAATGTCTCATCCTAGGAGGTCTGCAGCAACCCTGTGCACCATGAAAAGGGGAATACGTTCACTCCTCTTCCAGAGTGTTCTAGCATAGATCACACACCTCATGAGAGAGAGGTTGTATCTTCTCTTTGTGATATATGGTATAGCAAACACACGTATATCTGTTTGAGTGTACGAGCCTTTTGTTTAAGTGAACTGCTGGACTCCTGGCACCAGCAGGTCTGGGGAGTCTTCACAGGGTCACATTTTGACTCCACGCGCACACACACCAATACTCACACACACACACACACACACACCAATACTCACACTCACACACACACACACACACACTGGTATTCTTTGTTCACATGTATGCCTTTGTAAGTTGTCATATGTTAATGAACCTATACATATTCATGTAACCACAATAAAGAACAGTGCTGAGGGGGAGCTGACTGAGAGTGACTGCGGTTTGAGCGTCAGGAACAGCGCTCAGTTCTCTCCCTCGTGCACCCAAAGAGCTCTGGTACCTTGCGTCTTGTTTTTGCCATTGTAGTAGAATTGCCTCGTTCCAGCAATCGGTCTGTGCTAGACAAACCTATCACTAACTGATCTTAAATGACTGTTCAGTAAATAAATGAAGCCCAACAATCATGTTTTACAGTCCTGTGGTCTCAGCCTCAGATACTTATCACACAGAGCTCATGTAGAAACAAACAAATGAACAAAATATTTTCTCCCACATTTCTGTCAAAAAATGCTGTATGTGTCATGGTCCCTGTGTCTACCCAGCTAGTCCAGTGTGCTCTGCGCACCACCGGGAAGGAGTTCATTGTGGACTCCCACCCCTGGCTTCCACACCTGCAAGCGATCACCTGTGATCAGCTCTCACTCAAGCTCATTACTAAAGGCAGCGGCTGGGAATGCCTGATCGCTGGATTATTGTGTAACCCTTGTTAGTGTTCCTTCGATTATCTAGCTCCTTCGAGTAACTTTTGTGCATTATTCTAATGTCGTTCTCCTGTCTCCGTGTCACATTCAACCCGCCAGCCTGAGGATCTACTGCCACTACTTCGTTGTGAGTTGTGGTGCGAGCTGGGCAAAGAATCCCCGGGAGGAGGAGTCTCTGTGTGAATTTCTGCTTGTGTTTTCCCCAAACTGCCTTCGTGACCCCTGGACTCATTTCTCTAAATATTGCACTCAATGTGTGTGGAAAATAAACAAACTAATCTTGTTATTTCAGTCTGCGTTTGAGTCCCTCCTGTGTCCGTGACAATATAAAACATTTCCAGCGGTTAGTATCATGATTGCTAGGCAACCTGGCAGCGTGACGGAGGCTAGACCGTCCCATTTCAGAAGCCCACAAGCCTCGCACTTCCGGCCTTAGCAGTCTTTTGGTACGCGGCCCTTGTGGATCATTAAGGCTGCATACTTTAAGGTTGCAGACCCTGAATTGGGATACAGACAGTGTCAGCACAACTAAAACATGGTGACTGACCTCAGAGTTTGAAACCGACATCGTGGATTCTCCAGTAGAACACACAGCTGCTTCACTCCTGGATCCTGCAGGTTGCTGAAGTTTACGCTCAGGTCCAGTACACTGGGATATGTAGGGTTGGACTTCAGTGCTGCTGCCAGATAATCACAGCTGATCTCTGACAAATCACAGTCCTTCAATCTGTATAAAGAACGAAAGATGTAAGTTTATTAGACAAAGTGCTTGAAATCATTCAGTGTTTCATCATCTGTTCAGAGCTGAAGAAGGTTCAGAATAGAATAGAATAATCCTATAATTGTCCCACAAGGGGAAATTTGGTTGTAACAGCAGCCAGAAAGACACATATACAACAGGGAGGTGTGGAATGGAATGTGGGCCATCACTGGCCTGAGACTAAAGAGAGGGGTTGGGATGGATGGGGACGTCAAAAGTGCTAACAACCTAAATCTGCACTTCAGTAGGTTTGACTGCCCTGCGTCTCCGGTCTCCACACCCATCTTCTCCTTTCTCCTCCCCCCTCTCCTGCCCCCTCAGACTGTCTCACCCTGTCCCTCTCAGCAGATGACATCAAAAGAGAATCGGGCAGACTCCACTCCAGCAAAGCTGCTGGCCCTGACGGTGTCAGTCCCAGGGCCCTCAGGTGCTGTGCGTCCCAGCTGTCTGGAGTTCTAAAACGGACCTTCGACATGAGTCTGGAAATGCAGAGATTTGTCCCTAAAAAGATCAACCCGTCGACCCTCGGTGACTACAGGCCAGTGGCTCTGACCTCACATGTCATGATGACGCTAGAGAGACTCATCCTGAAACCTCTGCGTCTGCTCGTGGAGCCCTGGCTGGACCCCCTGCAATTTACTTATCAACCTCGTATCGGCGTGGAAGATGCCATCATCTACCTGCTGGACCAGGCTGATTCTCATCTGGACATTGATGGGAGCACTGTGAGGGTCATGTTCTGTGACTTCTCTAGTGCTTTTAACACGATCAGACCATCACTGCTGGGGAATAAGCTCACGGAAATGCAGGTGGACGCCCCACTGGTAGGTTGGATTACGGACTAAGTCAACCACAGCATGTCCGACCAATGTTCTCTCTAATGTTTCATGTGTCTGAGCGAACACATAAACTCCCTCCTTGGACCACTGTGAGCAACAGCAGACGTGTGCACTGTGGTCACGCCAACATCGAATCCATCCAACTTACATGGTTTATTAAAATAATCAAATTACAGCATTTATGTTAGACTACTTTTAATTAACTGCTTTATCCCACTTACAATGAAAATTAAAAACAATCTTGTTGATGACCTGTGTAGCATGTTAACACTATTGGAAGTAAAAATAACTTGAACTCCAATTTTGAAAACACAACTTTCTTTTCTTTTTTTAAATAAAGCTCTGACTGTATTCTGAGTCTGTGGTCTGGGAGAGAGTCTGTAACTCTCTGTCTGCAAAATACAGCATATAAAGACCAATGTTGGGCAATTAATTATATAGTTACTTCTTTAAAAAAAAGTTACTGAGTTTTGCAAACAAGAAAGTTTTTTGCAGCTGTTTACCTAAAAATAAACATTTCAAACTATTTACAATCAGCTGTTCTGCATCAAATCTGATGCCACACAGATTATTTGTGCCACTCCAAAAAATAATTTCTGTCCACTATGAGATGAAGGAGAACAACAGCCTGATACCTGCAGGCCTGACAGCAGCAGATGTATCACAGCTGTAACACCTGTAACACTCAGCAGTCGCCTCATTGTTCTGACACACAACAACACTATTGACTACACTACACACTAACTACACACTAACTACACACTAACTACACACTAACTACACAAGATTTGTGCTAAAAGTTGCAAATCTCTCACATCTCAAAACACACCGTCACTCCTAAAACTTCCTCACGTTTCTTAACAACTAAATGCCATGTTGCCATATCATTTTTTGATTGGTCGACATGGTACATTTTTCGACCAATGGGAAAGGGTGGGGAGTGTTTTGGTTTCGTCTTTGCTCACAGGTGGAGTGCTTTCGAGCGTTTTCCTTGTAAAACGCCGTTTTTACTGTTTCTTCCTGCAGTAAATATAAACAACAATAGTATTCAGGAAGAAAACCAAACATTGCAGATATTTTCCTACTGAGGCGACTCAGGTCCTTCAATGTTGGTGGGAAAATGCTGACCATGTTGTATCACTCTTTGTTGGAGAGCATCGTGTTCTTTGCAGCTGTGTGCTGGGGAAGTGGGGTGAAGACAGCCGATGCCAACGGGCTGAACAAACTGATTAAAAAGGCTGGTTCTGTCCTGGGTGTCAGACTGGAGAACCTGGAGGTGGTGTCTGAGAGGAGAATGCTAAAAAAAAAGCTTCTTTCTATCATGGACAACCCCTCCCACCCCATGCACGCCCCCATGATGGACCATCGGAGCAAACGCAGCAAAAGACTCATTGCCCCGAAATGCAGAACTGACCGCCACAGTAAATCCTTTGTACCGGTGGCAATAAGGCTGTATAACTCTTCCTCACTCTGTAGGTGATTTTCCTGAGACTATTACCAGTGTTATTCTGTTCCCTCTCAGACTGTACAATATTACCCAACAGTACCTTATTGAATATTTGTTTCATCCCCCCATCATACGCTGCTACTCCCTTTAGAATAGAATAGAATAGAATAGAATAGAATAGAATAGAATAGAATAGAATAGCCTTTATTGTCATTGTACAGAGTACAACGAAATTGGAGTGCCACTCCCTTGGTGCAAGATTCAATAATAAATATAAATGTAAAATATAAAAACAAAACAAAACAATCATAAGTACTCAAACAATAGTAAGTAAGATATATACAGGATAGCAGCATTAATATAATGACAGTGACGGTATAGCTAAGCAGGTTCAATTGTTTTTGTGCTTATTTACTACAGTGATAGCTCTGGGAAAGAAGCTATCCCTGAATCTGTTTGTCCTGGTTTTATGTGACCTGTACCGT
>NW_024586413.1:0-3764 GCF_018398535.1 Haplochromis burtoni
ATGAGGACTTGGATGCAAAAGTGCTGGACATTCAGCGTCATCACCCAAATGCCGGCTGCAGAATGATGATGGGACATCTACGATCCAGAGGCATACACATTCAAAGTAAGCTGATATTGTTTGAATATCCAAACACCAGTTTCTGGCCCAGAAAGCATGTGTCAGTGTGGCCATGATGTGATATTTTAATGTTTCCATCAAAAAGGACTAGGCATGTTCTCATCAATGTTATGCAGTTATGTTCCTGTTTGAACCAGTTTGTACACGATTCTCTCTCCTCAGTAAATCTGTACAGCACCTGGATACTTACCTGAAGCAATGAAGATCTGTCTCATAAGCATTACAGTGTTTACAATACAGTCTTTTTGTAATTGGTAGTACTAAGACATGATCTGTTTGTTAATCAGGATTTCGACTGATGGATTCAATGAGTCAATCCAGAAGGGGTCATGATGCGACGGTTATCTAGTCAGACTGCAAGGCGTCGTCAGTACAGTGTACCAGCACCAAATCACCTTTGGCATATCGATGGAAATCATAAACTAATTCGGTCAGTACTTGCATCACTTTTTCCCTATTCCATTTAAGTAACAGGATGCATGTATAAAATTGTAAAATGAAGCCTTGAGTTTGTAAATGTCATCTTAAATGTACTGTCATATAAGGCAATGTACAGGATGAGCTATAGTCATGTCTGAGGCTTTAAATTATCCATGTGATTCCTTGCACTACAGATCTTTCTGTAAAGTGTTTAAGTTTCCCTTCTATTATTTCTTTTTCATTCCTGTTATAACATGTTGTCACTATATGGAACTGAAATATTGGTCTTACATTTTCCTTTAAAGATAGTATTCTTCTGTAAAAATGTAACTGGGGACATGACAATGTTTTTTTTTTAAATTCTGCCTTGTCAGATGGAGATTTGTTGTCCATGGTGGGAAAGATGTTTTTTCTAGGTTAATTGTCTACCTTAAAGCTGCCACCAACAACAAAGTTACAACAATTTTTGATGGTTTCTTATCAGCAATCAGACAATATGGCATACCGTCACGAGTCCGGTAAGAGGTGTTTAACAAATACAGTATGCCAAAAAAACTCTGTATTGGACAGTAGTTATATTCAGATTGTTACTCTCACTGACTCGGATCAAACTTCTCTACTCTTTTTTTCAGGTCAGACAAAGGGGGGGGAGGTTGCACATTTCATGGTGCAGACAATGGGGGAGAACAGGAACTCTCACATTACAGGCAGAAGTGTTCACAACCAGCAGTAAGGACAGGTAAATTGTCTTACATTTTTTGGCACACATGCAATTGTAATAAAACAAATGGTTTCTGAGCATAATTGACTGGTTTCACAGCACATTAACACTACACTAATAATTGACTTAGAAGGCTGTTGACATAAGAATACCTGAAAAACCCTAAACGAACAATTTCCCTCACTGTGTCTTACAGCATTGAGCGCCTGTGGAGGGATGTATATGAAAACGTCCTTGACTTTATCTACACAATCTTCACCCAGCTGGAGATCCAAGGACTGCTCAACTCTGGTGAAGAAATTGATTTGTTTGCACTGCACAGATGCTTTTTGCATCACATTCAACATCATCTTCAGTCATTCCAGGAAGCATGGAATCAGCACGGACTCAGAACAGCAAACAACCATTCACCTCTGCACGTCTGGTTGCTCCACCGAAAGGAGGGACAAGATTTGTCACAGGTACATGACTATTTGATCCATATTTGTTCTTGTATGTAAAACTCTGCTATCTGTAGTGGAGATGAGTTTATTTCTACTGTGAAAGTTGATGTACCAAATATTTCTCCTGTAAGTGGAAATGTCATTGTGTCAAGCCATTCTCTCCTTTTTGGTTAATTTATGAAGGATGAACATTAATTGTTGACACAAAACATCAATATACTATTTTGTATGCTTGGGCTAGTCGAACAGCTGGGTTACATTTAATAAAAATACACCTAATGTTGCTGACGCTCTTAAGACTACAAGATAAGTAAAGATATAAAATGACAAATTAAGCTTATTTTATCTTGTAGCATTTAAGAGAAAAAATTAACCAAGGTGAACTATTTTATGCAGTCTATTCTAGAAAGGATAGTGTGGCCTGCCACAGAAGATGAAGATGAGGAGGAAGAGGAATGCTCTCTTGAGGATAAATGCAGAGTGGCAGGCTACCTTCGGTCCTTCATTGAAAATGGTAAGTCTGCTGCGATAGGTATTTTGCTATTGGTTTTCTCTGATTATACTTTGGTAAATTACATACAGTCCAGTGATCTGGGTCATTAACAAAGTACACTATAGTATAATTTTGTTTTCTTATTTGCTCCATACTGCCTCCATGCAATACATAAAAAACAGAGTGGTGGCATTATCAGTTGCATTATAATTGTATGCAACTACTTTTAGCTTTGTTACCATAAAAATATCTATGACAGCTACAACAGCAATTTGAGTGGGGCAAAAATGTCTTGTGCTCTTTATGTAATTGTTCATCTTTTAAGGTATTTCTCCATAAAAGACTCAAAATAATGAATATAGGATGTCATTATAGCTCAAAACAATGTTCCATTGCAGCGTCTTGTGCACAACGAAAAGCCCTCATCAAGTTTTGGACAGGATGGGAAGTCTTGCCGAGAGAAATGACTGTGGAAGTGGTCAACAGCAGCCAAGTCTTCCACCTGTTTTGAAGTACTACGTCTTCCTGCACACTACTGTACCTATGAGTCATTTCTATGGACATTGAGGTTTGTCTCAACTCTACTGACTCAGGTTTTGGTCTGGTTTAGGATTGATTCCATAACCACATGGTAAGATTAGACCATTTTTCTTTCTTGCATCACATTACTGTATTCAGTGTTCAAAGAAACGGACAATCTAGTGAGTTCTAGTTCCTTTAATACACTTGACAGTGTAAAATACACAGTACAGGTGAGCATTTATTGCTTTTTGTCAGTTTATATTAAAAAGAGTTCAGAAAACAAAATCAGTTGTTCACTGTACATTATAAATTACACAGTATGTTTATTTTATTCTTGCTACTGGAAAATTTATTTGCATTAAGATTTATACTACTGTACCGTGTGCATTGTATTAAATCTGCTCAGAGTTGACATGTACTGTACATCCAAGAAATGAATATCAAATCACTTATTTTATTGTCACTTATTTTTATTATTATTAAAGTGACAGCTGTGTAAAACAAATCCTGTTTTATAGCCACTACTTTTATAATTAGCTGTTTTGAGTCAGTATTAGCTACAAAGCCATAGATGTAGAAACTTAAAAAAGGGGTGTGAACATATTGCACCTGCTTACTTTGAAGAGTTAAGGTGTGGTATCAAACATAAGTTTGAGTGACTGAACAGTTTCACAGTAGGTATCCAAAGCTTGACTGAGTGAAACGTTGTTGTTTGGTAGCACAGCAAGCTCTCGTTCACTCAGTGCACGTGGGAGCTGAATCTCAGGAATGGTGATCTCATTTGATGGGCGGTGATTATGTGGTCCTGTCCAGTCCACACCATAATCCTCATCAACCTGAAAGAGCATGCACATGTTTTAAATCTAAACTGAAGAGGTGTTTCCTGCAGCTGTTCCTAGATGGACTTATTGAGTCTGTCAGGGCCTATGTGAGTTTCTTAGGCATAATTATTCATTCACCCATTCTAGGTCAGGATTGGTTCTCTTCAGGTATAACAAATTTAACTTTGTTTAAAGTATTGCCATCTATACCTGACAGATGGAAT
>NW_024586413.1:3865-4813 GCF_018398535.1 Haplochromis burtoni
GTTACATTTCACCCCGGGATATGTTACAACTAACCCAGACTATGGGGTTAATTGTAACATTTCACTCTTCGTGTTTGAGACCATACCATGCAATGGGTAATTGTGCTGCAGAGAAAATAGCTGCACTATTTAATAGCTGAGACATGTAAATACTTTGCATGAATCCACTACCTTAAAAGAGCTCCAATTTACAGACAGAAATGTCAAAAATGTTACAACTATCCCCGGTCTCCCCTACATGTGCCCAGTCTAGTTTCATACATACATACCAAAATTCAAATGCAAACCAGACTGTACTAGAGAAACTGCCTTTGAGAAGAATCTCTTCACCCCTTCTCCAACAGCAACATCCCCTAAAAGAAAGAAGAAGAAAAAAAACTTGTGAAGTTTCGAATTAGTCAGTCACTGGATTTCTAATGTTTTCCCAATACAGAATCAATACCTTCCAGTTTGCATCTGACAGGGCCCGCCCACTCTACCGTTGGGGCTTTGTAGAGGGAGATAAGTGATCTCTGTTGATCCACAATACGTTCCCCCAAGTCCATTTGCAGGACTACTGCCTTTCTGGTCTTATACTTTGAAAGTAACTCGGACTTGTAGAGCCAGGCTGCTCTGGTTGCATCTTGTTCACATTTCCACTCTGAAAGGTACACATTTGTATGGATCACATAAATCAAAAGAAATACAATATATGTAATTTTTGCCATTTGTCTGGTATGTTCCTAACTTAATTCCTGTCACTACCTGGTTTTTCCCCTAGAAGTGACTTTTCCTCATCTTGATGAGATGCATCTTCCTGCACTACCATATCACCTGACGATTGCTCTGCTCTTGCTGAGGTTAAGGTGGATTCGAAGATGATACCATCTGGTTCCTCTACTCCGCAGGACAGATTCCAGGCATCACTGTTGCTACAGGATGGGACCTCTGACCTTGCTGTTGTACTAC
>NW_024586414.1:0-4804 GCF_018398535.1 Haplochromis burtoni
GTGTGTGTGTGTGTGTGATTAACTGGTGGGTTGAGAAGCGTGTCGGAGAGACTCTGTCGGGGAGGATGGGGGATATAAAGAGCTCCCTCCTCCTCCTCCTTCTCTGCCAGTGTTTCAGTGTTTCAGGAGGCTGTGACTCCTAAACCTGAAGGAGGTGGTGAGGAGGGGAGGAGGGGGAGGAGGAAGTCTGTCCTGTTTAATGAGTTTCATGTGAAATTAAAGAAGCTCCGGTTTGAACTGTGAGACAGTCTGATGATGATGTCATCAATAATCTGTGAAACATGATTATTGGTTGTGATTACGCTGACTGTCCTTACTGTGATTGGCCAATCCAGTAAAACTGCGTAAAAATGTTCATAAATATTCTCTCAGTCAGACTCGTGCAGCTCTTATGACAGTTTGTTTCCACTCATGTCCATGAAGCTGAAGCTGCTCAAACCACTGAAGTGAAAACATGGTGACGTGTCAGAGCAAAAGGCGGTGCGCTGGTTTAGACACAATGACTGTAAGTAAAAGATGACATCACAGAGTTTTTGAAACCAGACGTGATAATGTGGATCAGTAGCGCTCTGCTGGACAGGTGGAGGTACTTCAGCTGTGTTTCGCTCTCAGCGTTCAGTTTGTCTTCATCCATTTGAGTGGTTGAATTCAATTCTGTGCCGGCTCTTATTTGGGTATAAAAACATGAATTCCTTTTGTTGTTTGATGAATAAATAATGACATCATTCTTAGTTTTAAACACGTTTTGACAGATTACATTTTTTTTAAATTGTCTAATAAATCTGAAGCACTGTTTCCTGGGTTAACAGACACACGCTCACAGCTTGTTTCACTAAGTTTGTTCAGAGAGTTTAACTTAACAGTGAACACTTCCTATTTGTGTCGCCTCATTCTTTATTTTCTACTCATGTTCCTCCTCAAAGACACAAAGATTCAAAAGGATTCAAACTGAAGCGGCGTCCTCGGTGTGCCGACGCCACATGACGTCGTGTATGTTGCACTTGCAGCCACAGCTCGTGCGCACACCTCCTCTCCGGTCAGCCTTTAGACTCAATATTGTGTGATCTACTGTACAATATAAAGCGCCTTGAGGCGACTTTTGTTCTGATTTGGCGCTATATAAATAAAATTGAATTGAATATATCAACAAGAATCTGTTAATCAGGGTCACCTGCACAGGTAAACACACTGATGTCAGCTGATGTGTGTAGACAGGTGAGCAGCTTACCTGGTTATTATGAGGCATCCCGTAGAGCGCCTCCACCAGGTCTGCTGCTCTCTTCAACAGCACCTCCTGAAAGAAACAAAGGAGGAGGGGTAGTAGTGTGATACAACAGAAGAAGAAGAGGAGCACATGAGGTCAGTAACAAAAGCCGATGAAGTCGTGTTGCCAGTGTCACTTGTGAACAGGTGTGAACAGGCTGCAGGAACATTTTCAACAGCTCTAATGAATTCTGTTTAATATTATGTTATTCATATAGAACCAAAACGCAACAGCAACCACCTCCAGGTGCTTCATACTGTAAGGTAAAGACCCTACAACAACACAGCAAAACCCCAATAATCAAATGACCTATGAGCAGGAGCTTGGTGACAGTGAGAAGGAAAAACTCCCTTTTAACAGGAAGAAACCTGTGAAAATCCTCACAGCGTTACTGGAGGCCAAGGTAATGCCATCCAGAGTAAGAATCTGCTTAGATACCATATTTCTAAGATTTTCAGGGCCGAGTACAATAACCTCAGTTTGATCTGAATTAAGAAGCAGAAAGTTAGCGGCCATCCAGGTCTTTATGTCTTTAAGACATTCCTGCAGTTTAACTCATTGGTGTGTGTCATCTGGCTTCATGGACAGATAGAGCTGGGTGTCATCAGCATAGAGAATGCATGCAGTGCAGAGATCAGTAACAATCACAGCTTGTAAACATCAGCAGGGGTCCCTCTGTTTCTGTGTGTTTGTACCTGAACTGGAAGATTTAAACAGTGTTTATGTTAATCAGAGCTCAGTTACACCTCACAGAGCACACACACACACACACACACACACACACACACACACACACACACACACACACACACACACACACTGGACCTCTTAAAAACTGAAGCATTTCACTTCAATGAGCAGTTTTAGTGTTAAAACTGCTCATTGAGCCCAATAAACAGCTGCCACTGTGTGTGTGCGTGCATGTTTGTGTGTGCGTGTGTGTGTGTGCGTGCATGTTTGTGTGTGCGTGTGAGTGTGTGTTCGTGTGCGTGTAATCAGGCAGTGACAGAACAATGCTTCATTTAGTCTTTATCTTAATTAAACACACTCTCAGTTAATCTGCTGCTTTCCATTACAAACTTCTTCAGGAGGCTTTTCAATTAACCCCGCCCCCTTCATCCTCTTCCTCCTCTCCTCCATCCCTGCGTCCGTCCACTCTGCTTTTCTCCATGCTCTGTTCATTCTATCCCTCCTTCTAATTGTTGCCCATCAATCACTCCTTCTTTTTCTCTTTACCCTGCATGCATTTTCTCTCTTTTCTCTTCTTCTCTTTCCTCTAATCCTCCTTTGTTCTCACTTCTTCTCCATTTTTCTCCTTTTTCTTGTTTTCCCCCCCTCATCCTTCCTCTCTTGCTCCCTTTCTCTCTCCTCTGTCCTTTCACCGTTACAAATATCATTTCTTGGATCACAAATAAATGTTATGAACTGTGATTTACGGCCAGTTTTACACACTGTGACTGTCAGGTTACTGCCAGCCCAGCTCTGTGTGTGTGTGCTACGCACACCGTGAGAGGGGAAGTCATTTCTGTGAAGGAGCTTTCAGCCTCCGATCGTCTTTAATCTGCTCATTTATGCAGAGCAACGTTCCAGTGTGTCGACACACTCACACACACACACTGTGTTTATAGAGACAAATGAAAGCCTCATTATTACAAGTGTTTCGCTGTTACGCCGTCACATGACGAGCACCTCTCTGCACACACATGAACGAGGTTAGAGCTGGAGGGCGGGATGTCATCACCGAGGAGGAAACCAATTATTCTTTTAACTCAACACACACACACACACACACACACACACACACACACACACACACACACACACACACACACACACACACAGATGAACTGATCCTGTCTTTAAGCTCCAGCAGCAGGAGATGAACTTTAATATCTGAAACATGATGAATAATTACACTGAGATGAAAAAGTCTGAATAAATAAGATCACAAAGGATCAAATCAAATCCTCCCTGTGATCACGACAGCTTCCATCCACACAAACTAAAGAGTGGAGCCCGTCATTATAAATTAACCCTGAAAACACCCACCTAATAGTTTTTTCTGAATAAAAGAGTTATTATTTTTCTGTGTTTACCAGTCTGAGTAAATGAGGTAAACAGCAGGTGGAGCTCACTGTTCATGCAGACAAAGAATGAAAACTGTCGAAGCTCCAAACTTTCTTTTATCTGCATGACTGATGAGAAAAGTCAGAGCGACACCCGCGTGACCGGCCGGGCGTCTTTTCAGGTGAAGAACCTGTGGCGCTGCGAGTCTTTTCACCGAGATTCATGAACGAATGTAGAAACTGTAAAACTAACACTGAGCTCGCTGCTGTACAAGAAAGACAATAACGGTGTGGCTTTTTGGCCTTCATCAGCTGCTTTGGCAGTAAAGCTGACCGAGCTTCGAAGAAGCTTCAAACGGACTGAAGCTCCGACAAAGTGATTAAACTTGACTTACACGCTGCTCCCCGACTCATCACAGAAACAAATCAGCGAGTCACAGCGACGAACTAGACTGACATGCATCGATTAGATTGAGATGGACCCCAGGCTGACCTGTGCCACGTGGTCACACAGAAGAAACTCTGGCAATCGGCTGGTCATTTCCTGAAAGTGAAATGCAATCGATGAGCAACCGCAGAATTTTCTGGGCTGTGGATCCACATCACACCACACACAGGTGATGATGTCACAGGTTTCATTTCTCAGAAGCTTCAGTGTCACATGATTCATGTAAACCATCAATCACTCGCTGCTCCACTTTGACTTCTGCCATCATTTGCAGGGTTCACTCAGTATTTTCCAAATATTGCAGTTGGCTCCCTTTAGCCCAGGGGCGTTCTAGCCCATCTTTGGGGGTGCTGAAGCTGCCCCAAAATGAATCAGAGCACCCAAAGATTTCTTACCTTTTTTTGACAGTATTTGCTGTTTGTGTGACACGCTACTAAAAATATAAAAACCATACAGTACTTGGTTGGTACGTAATATTTTAACAACAAAAGTATAGATGACCCCCCCTTCCATAATGGATTGTTCCAGCTCTCCCCTGCTCTGGCTCTAGCGCCCTTTCTGCCAGAGCTGAGACGCAGCGGAGCGGAGGTGTGAGTGCCTGGCTTAAAACAGGACATATTAGCTGCATTTAGCCTTCAGTTACTCTTTATATAGTTGGTAGGAGTCAGACCATGTTTCTGTTTAGCTGAAAAACATTACACCAGGTAACCTGCAGTGTTGAAAACGTGTTTTCCGACGATGTTTGCTACCCTACAATCCATCCTGCTCTGTAGTAAAATCAGCGACATTTGACAGTCCTGTTGCTAACGTTGAAATTTATACAGCCTGTTTAAAATCTAAAACTTAAAATTATCCGTAGCTGCTGTTGTTACCACTGTCCTGTTTGAAATGGAAGGAGAGAAGCTGCTTATTTTGTCATATGTGCCGATATTAAACCCAAGGTACTAACTAGCTAACTGACTGAATGCCCATAAACCTTATAACTCCTGTTGTGTGTGTGTGTGTGTGTGTGTGTGTGTGTGTGTG
>NW_024586415.1:0-4803 GCF_018398535.1 Haplochromis burtoni
CCTCAAATTTGTGTTTTTCAAAATCCCTTTTCATTCAATCCCCTGGGATACATTGTGTTTAATTTAGCAATCCAAATCTTTTCAGCCCTCCTCCTCTGTTGAATTGACCATCTAGGATTTCCTTCCACCACAGTAGCACTGACCGATTCCCAGCCATGAGAAAGAAAGTGTCCTACCAGATGTGTATGGGTGTTTTTACCTTTTAAGATATTGTATCTATGTTGTGTAAACCTGGTCAACAGTGTATTACCTGTTTCACCGATATACTGTAAACCACATTTTTTACAGGTGATTAGGTATACACAGTTTTTGGATCTGGGAGTGCCTGTACACTGTGAAAGGAAAACCTCTTTATTAGAGAAACTCTGGACCCACTTCTGGTGGTGAAAAAACTGTTTACCTTGGTCTCTGGACTTAGGTTCAGAAAGAGGTGGCACCTTTGCCTTGATAAGAAAATCACCAAGGTTCCTGTTCCTCCTAAAGGCTGCGATTATTCTGTGGTCAGTCAAGATTTGGTTGCCTTGAAGAAGATTTTGAAAATGGGTCCTAATCGTTCCAACCAGTTTGCAAGACGCAGGGGAATATGTCACCACTACTGGGAGCATGGGGGACACATCGATTGGTTTGGTTATTAGAAATGATTTAAGGCACTGTCTTAAGAAAGAGCGACTGTACCCTCTAGTGGCGAGTGCCGCAAATAGGATTCTGGTGGCCTGTTTAAAATCACATTGCTGTGTGCAGATTCTGTGAAATCGGAGTAATTGTGATTTAATTAGCCCAGCAAATGTGTGTTTTGGGTGAAAACTGGTTTTAAACAGTAGGGCATGTGTATCAGTGGGTTTAAAGAACACTTTTACATCTAATCTGTGGTCAGTTAGAAAATTTGGGCCCTTGAATGTTGTCGTGTCCAGAAAATCAATCTTGGTTTTATGAAATGTGGATTTAAGCTTTATTGAGGCATTATGGCCATTTAGGGTATCCAGGAATCCTTCAAAGTCATGCTCAGAGTGATGCCATATTCCCCAAATGTCGTCCAGGAACCTGTAATAATATAGTGGCTTTTTGACACACTTGCTTAAGGCTTCAGACTCCCATTCAGCCATGAAAATATTAGCGTAAGCTGGAGCGAATTTTTTACCCATGGCTGTACCCTTTACTTGTAAATAGAAATCCCCGTTGAATTCGAAATCATTTCTTGTAAGATTGATTTCTAACAGTTGAATTAATTCTTTGTCCGGTCTCTTTTTGTCCGGATATTTTTGGAAAATTCGTCTGATTGAATTAATTCCCTCCTGGATGTCAATATTTGTGTACAGACTGTCAATATCAATAGAAAACAAGAAAGCTTCATCAGGGATTTCTATTTGTCTCACCTTGTTCACAAAATCATAAGTATCTTTAATATAACTGGGATGTTTTGTGGATAAGGGAGTCAAAAAATATTCTAAGTACTCTGCTGTGTAGTAGGTTTCACTTCCGCAGTCCGAAACTATAGGACGTCCCGGAGGTACACGAAAGGGAACACTCCACTTGGACGGATCTTTGTGGATTTTTGGTAACATGTAAAACAACCTTCCCCTGGGCTCAGAAGAACCTAACAGATAGCTCTTTTGTTTTGTGTTAATAAATTTCTTTTGGTGTAGATTATTTATTATCATCTCCACGATAGGTAGGGTCTCCAGGTAAATTGGTTTACTTAATTTGGTATAATATGTTTCATCATTAAGTTGTCTATAGCCTTCCTGCAGGTATTGTTCCCTGTCCAGGATGACAATAGCACTTCCTTTATCTGCTGGCTTTAAAATAATGTGTTTGTTTTCTTTAAGGTCCTTAAGGGCTTTTGTTTCTTCCTTCAGTAAGTTGGGGTTAATGCGGTCTATGTATAATTGATTATGAAAAAATTCATAGTCTGCTTTAACCAAATTGGTTACCTGAGGCGGAAGCTGGCTCAGGGGGGGAAAGAGACCAGTTGGATTTGGGGGTGAAGGGTCGGGGTTCTGATTCATTTTTATCCCCATAATAAATAGCCAATTTGACCCTCCTATGATATTGCTGCATGTCAAATTTGCATTGTAGAAGTGAAATTTTATTATTA
The DNA here is from genome assembly GCF_018398535.1 of Haplochromis burtoni. Taxonomy (NCBI): domain Eukaryota; kingdom Metazoa; phylum Chordata; class Actinopteri; order Cichliformes; family Cichlidae; genus Haplochromis; species Haplochromis burtoni. The sequence continues at coordinate 2,096 of NW_024586415.1, forward strand.
AAGCCTGTCGTGGGAATAAAGGTAAGGCCTCTGTTTAACAGGGTCAGCTGAGCAGTGGAAGGTTGAAAACTGGTAGACAGGTTAAAAACACCATTACTAACCCCCTCCCGTCTAATTGGGTTTATGGGGATTCCTGATTTACCTGTTCACTCCAGTGTTGTAACATACATTCAGCAGTTTCATCTGTCCAGTGAATGTCATCTCTCCCCGTGGAGAAAACTTCGTCAGGGAGGGCGGGGATATGCTCTTTTAGACCTGAAATGAAGTCATTTAAATGCAGTAGAGTGTCCTTTTCTGGTTGGGGAAGGGCAGAGGAAAAGTTAATAACAGGAATACGAATATCAGCACCTGGAAATTTCTCCTGTGCTGCCCTCAGTGCCCTTTTCAGCTCTGTCACCGCTACATTTTTATCCCTCTGGGATCTGTTATTCAGGCCAAAAGAGAGAATCAAGTTAGTCACCTTTATTTCACTGGTGGCCTTCTCCAATAAGGTCTCTGCGTGGCACCATTTTGCTCCAGGAAAACTGTCAATTTGGACGCCGTCCGCTGCATATGGAGGAACCCTGCTCATGTTGGAATCTCCGATGATCAAAACTGTTTCCTTTGCGTGTAGATGCCAGTCTCTTTGTTTCCTCCGTGTGCTGGGATGTTTTGTAGGGGTGCATATCCGCAGGTCCGGTGAAAGTGTGAGGGAAGGGGAGGAAGAAAAGGAAGAAGCATCCTCTATTAATCTAATCGGGAGGCGGGTCTGCACACAGGACTTGAGTCTTTCCTGATCCACGCGTGGCACACCCGAATGTGATGCTGAACGTTGTGGGCTGGGCTCCCTTAGTGTGATATCCTCCCTCACATTTGTGGGGGTGGATATCTCCTCTATGACATCCATGTCGTCCGTATCCATGGCCACAGCAAGTTGTGGTGGCTGGGTTGAAACCGATGGTTGGTCATTAGCAGCTGTCCTGTGGGACGCGTCGGACGATCTCCTCACTCTCTGCGGTTGTGGCACCATTTCAGTGGGTTCTGTCGTTTGAGGGGGGGTGGCGACCATTCTTTCGTCGTCTCTTTCCTCCTGCATCTCCATAAGCGGTGACCAATCACCTCGAGTAGGGTCAGTCATCGTTGCAGCCGTAGATTGGAGAACAGTGTTAGCTGCCGGTGGAGCGTGGATCTCAGCTGAGACAGTTATTATCCTGTTCATCTGCGTTGTTGCAGGTGGCATGTGCTGGGGAGCTGGAGGTGTTGTTTCAACAGGGGGAGTCGTTGTTATCCCCTGCGTGTCAGTGTTGCTCACCTGCGGTTGCTGTGGTGTGTCCATGGTTGCAGATCCTGGCCTAGCTGCTGCAGTAGTTGCGTTCAGATCTGGCAGCTTTGAAATGATGACAGACCGAGCCTGTTCCAGTGACTCTGGTTGAAGGCGTCGGCCCAGGTTTCTTTTAGCCCAGGATGCAGCAACCTCAAAAGGGCCCTTCCAGTCTTTTCTGGAGAACTTGAATAAATTATTAGATTCCTCCTCAATACTGTCATGGTAATGTTCTCTGAGGATTAGGATAGCTGTATGGGCCCAGTTCTTAGCATTGCCTTCAATTAACTGCTGTGTCCTTTCAGTGGGAATGGCCGGTTTGATAACAGTCATTAAATTCTGGGTTAACTTATTCAAAGATGGAGGATAAATGTCATTAGATACATTCTTAAGATGGTGGATCGCTTTAATGAGTCTGTGAATTATACGGACTTTGGCAGAAAAATCTGGGTCGTCTGATTGCATTCTTTCTTCAGGCGGCCCAGCTCGCTCCGAACGAGTGGGATTTGAATAGCGATTACCTTGGGTTGGTCTCCGCTGAAAGTTTCCTCCACGGTGTCGGGTCACAAAGTGATTCACAGCCGGCCGTTCCCTTCTCGCATTTTGGTCTCGTGTTTGGAAGGGGCGAAAATCGTTGTTTTGTGTCCGTCCTCTAACCACTGACGCGTAGGTTCTTGGGACGTTGCGGCCGGGGTAGCTAGTGTGTCGGGCCGTCCTTTGTCTACTCGTGTCGGCCGACCAGTAGCGATCCTCATTTCGGCCTCTTCTCCGGCGAACAACGGACCAGTTGCCCTCTGTCTCCCATGCGGACATGTTTGTTAAGCTACTGTCTGAATAATGTCTATAAATTACGTTTGGCTACGTTGCTAGAAAAATCCAAAACAAGTAGCAACAAGCAGTTATCCTCTAATGGATGAGACAGACTACGACTGTGTGAATAACTGAGCGCTTTATTTTAGCGTAACTCAAAAATACAAAAGTCAAGAATACTTGCAAGCCAAGATGCGACGTTTCGGTTACAATGAACCTTCTTCAGGCTGGCTTGCAAAAATAACAACAATAAAGTCCGGTACAGCAATCATGCTGGCCGTACGTGATCCATACAAAAGAACAATGAAGTTCAATCACACAGTCTTTGAGAATCGCGGCTTCCTGCACAACCAATCAGAGGGAGTCTTATCTCCAGGTCAAAGGTCTTTCTGGATGAGCTAATGTGATTGGTTGTGCCTGTCCATGGTGCATTCAGGGGCCTTCCAAACAATGATGGAAAAGCGGCCATTATAGGAAAACATGCCTTAAGTGGCTGTACCCCCTCATGGAGTATTAGGGTTAGGGTTAGGGTTAGGGTTAGGGTTAGGGTTAGGGTTAGGGTTAGGGTTAGGGGTTAGGGTTAGGGTTAGGGTTAGGG
>NW_024586416.1:0-2052 GCF_018398535.1 Haplochromis burtoni
AAGAGTCTGAATGCTCGAAAAGCTCCCGGCCCAGACGGTGTGTCTCCTGCCACCCTCAGACACTGTGCAAACGAGCTGGCCCCAGTGTTTTCTGGCATTTTCAACTCCTCACTGCAGGCATGTCATGTGCCTGCCTGCTTCAAGTCCTCTACCAATTCTTATTCTTACTTTTATTTTTTCATGTCTATTTAAGCGCAATTTATGACACTATGTTTGCACTGAAGCACCGCAGCAATTTCCTAATGTTGTAAACCTGCTCAACATTTGGCAATAAACCCTTTCTGATTCTGATTCTGATTCTGATGAACAGTTTATGAACATTCAGCTCATAGATTTGTCACTTCTGAACTCTTTTAGTGTTTTTTTTTTTCATTTATTGTTTAATCATGTGTGTGTGCCTGTGTGTGGTTATGAGCACCTTCTACAGAGAGTATTCCCATTTAACACTCGTAATAACACAAGCTGAAAATACTCCTTCTGTTGTTCTTTTTCAGTACTGTACACCACCTGATGGTTTTGGCTCCTCTCTCTTTTTGCTTTCTCTCTCATTGTGGAAAAGCATTATAAACATGCCAAAGAGAGATGGGTTCATGCATTTCAGTTTTAACTGTTAAGCATTCTGTGTGCATCCCTGTCTGGTTGTGTGTGTGTGTGTAAGACATTTGCTGTGTATGTAACCTTCCTGTCGTTGGCGGGTCAAATCTCACCAATTTACAAATTTAAAAAAACCTCACCAATATTGGGTTTTACATCTGAGTGCCTCGAGGCCTTAGTACGTCCTCCACACTATGCACTTGAACATATTAAGGTGATGAGAACTTCTGTTGTTTAACTTTGAGTGTTTTAATCAAGTTTGTTACATATGTGGGAATAGGAATCCACCCCCCACCCCACCCCCTTTTGCCTACTGAATGACAAAATGAAAGGCCCACTTTTCCCACTTACTGAACAACCCACTAAACGACCCACTGAACGACCCATTGACCCACCCACTGAACTGAATTTCTTGGTGAAAAATGTTTCTCATGTTACTTTAAGAGCTGTTAAAACTAACTGGTCCGTTCTCCCGAAGTTTACTTTGTTCTTCTAGACCAGGGGTAGGCAACCTTTCTGATGGCGAGTGCCATTTAAAATGTCCTCAGAAGTCAGTGTGCCAAATGATGTTATGGTGTTATAACATCATTTGGCAACATAATAATGGTGTTATTTGTCTCTCAGAAACAGCTCATAACTTTCCTTCAACTCATTCCTGTCACCTAAAAGGTAAACCTTTCTCCATCACCTGTCCAGCTCTGATGATTCAGTAAGGACATCTCCTGGATTCACCTTCATGTTTCCCTCTCACCAGATATACAAACCATCATGAGCAGCAGCTTTTACAGCTGTGGCTCCAGCAAACATCAGCTGATACTAGAAACTAATATCAAATTCCAAATTCTAACAGCAGCTGATCAAGCTTAAACATGCTGCTGTTGTTTAGCGCGACATCTGCTGGTTTCTTCTTTCTGGCGCAAAGTGGGCGATAAATAAACACGAGAAAAGCCGTTGAAGTAGCAACAGGAGCGAGAGGGGGGAGAATGAGAGGAGAAGAGGCAGCTGACAGCATAAAGACAGAATAAATCGAGCTTTGTGTCTTTTTTTCATTCTAGCTGAAGTCCAGGACAAACTGCGTTCCTTTTCACCTTAATACAAAACGCGTGATATTTTCTCTGAATGAGGGTTGATTCCGTCTTTTTTACAGGCAACTCTACTAACTAACCTTATGAATAAAATACAGTTCACTATGGTATCAGTAACATCAAAGCACCCGCCCAGCTGTATGGAAACTCCATCATGCTAGCTAGGTATTGTAACTGACTGTAAAAAGTCAGCATAACAAAAATAAACTCCACCTAAAATTGGTTTATATCTGACCCAGATAGACTGCAGGTCATAACTTCTTACCATAAGTTCAGTTCACCTGATACTCGGACAGGTGTCCTGCCAAACTACGTATCCCCGACAGAATTTGTTTCCCCTGCGTCTGGAGCACACGCTGGACTGTCCAAATCA
>NW_024586416.1:3433-4801 GCF_018398535.1 Haplochromis burtoni
AAGCTCAAATAGATTTTCACCAAAGTTTTCAGCTAATTGCTGCTCATTGATGACCTGAAACATCTCCATGGTGTCATCTGGCCTCCAGGTTTCATCATGACCCGTTGTAGTGCTGTTCATGGTTGAGGTAGTGTCCAAACTGACGGACAGAGATTCAGTCACAGGTAGCTGTTCCCACAGCTCTTTAAATGAATTCTGGCTGAAGGGTAGATTCTGATTAAAAACCAAAATGCCATCTTGCCTCAGTTAAAAAGGTTCCTAAAACTGTACTGCCTGATCAGTCACTGTACACTGTTAGTGTTACGTTGTGGAAGATAATCCCTCGTCCTCCCCATACTGCAGACTGTTTAGGAAACTTGGCTCAGAGGTGCTGAAGTTCTGGGGTAGGGAAGGAACAGCGGTTTTTCTTTTGAGTTTATATTCAAGTTTTCTCCTTCTTGCCCCCAACTTGTGACCAAACATTTTTGGTCAGGTGACCGATGGGTGCCGAGTGACCCCCAGTCCGAGGGTGTGAGACTCGTGGTTCTGGGACTTTCTTGGGCGGAGATAAAGTCAGAAGATGTTTGGTGTCTTAGTGCACCTTCACGGACCTTAGGTTTAGTGAAAAGGACATATCAGGGTATAAAATTTTGAAAAATTACTATTAAAAACATTATAGTTATTGTAAAAAATTAAAATATATGCAGTGAAAAATACCTCTCATAATATCAATGTTAAATAATATTTATTAATGTAAAAAAAATAAATGTAAACATCAATTAAACATGTATGGGGCCTTTAGTTTGGGTCAAAATAAAAATAAATTGCCATCTGTCTATCAATACAAAGAGTGTGTTTGTTATTTAGTGCAATATTCACTAGTAATGGGATTTTTTTATCCTTTCCTCAAAATGAAACAATCTTTGAGCCATGAATACTCAACATTTAGGGAGTGAAGAGTGACTCCTGCCCCCTCTTTTTAAGGCAGGGGTACGTGCACGGTACTTGCAGCGTGAACTTGTCTTTTTTTTTTTTTTTTTTTTTTTAAGCCAATGTCAAAAGCTTTATTGTCAAAGTGTTACACAGATATTTATATATGTATATATAAAAAGAGAAGAAATCACATTTTCAATCCACCTGCAGGCAAATGTGACCCATTACAGCTGATTCACCTTTAAAACAAAACAAATTAGGGCTGAAATCGACACTAGAACAAAGCTCGATGCTCCATTTCTCATCGTGACCTCTTGGATTCGTCGTTAAATCTCCTTTTAGTGCGATTCTCAGGAAGGAAAGCTGCCCTAACATCGTGCAGCTGAACCAGGCAAAGAAACGAGGAACTAAAACAAAGTGTTCGAGCTCTGACTCGACTGTGCCCGTGGTCACGTC
>NW_024586417.1:0-4799 GCF_018398535.1 Haplochromis burtoni
AGACAGCCAGCAATTTAAGGAGAACATGCGGCTAAACATGTCACTCCTGGTCTGATTGTGGAGGGGACCAGAGAAAACTACACATGTTTTTTCAATACGATCAGACTTTGTAACCCGGTTAAAATGGCTGGTCAGATATCAGGGAGGTCTCAGGTCCAGCTTGGGGACTTTTATAACAGGCAGGTGCTGAGGAAGGCAACCTCTTTCATGTTATGTTCAGACAATCCTCTCTTTAATAATTTTCAGCTGCTTCCCTCACGTCGCTGGTATAAAGTGCTTGCAGTGAAGACCAAGAGACAAAGAATGTCTTTTATACCTGCTGCTATTATCATGCTTAATAACACTAAACCATAAGCGTTGTTGCCATCACTACTGCACGTTGCACTTTGCTGATGCTACTAATGAAACTTGGGCCTGTTACATTTTTTTGTTGCTTTTTTGTATATGTGTTGTTTGGTGTGTGTCTGCAAATCAATTTCCCATTGGGGAAAATAAAGTTACCATTGACCATTACCAGTCAGTCTACATTCCTATATTACTTACTTACCCTATAGTCATGAGCTCTGGGTAGTTACATAAAAGAATGAGGACTCCTTGTATCCTTCAAAGCAGATTAGTTTTCTTTGAAGTTTTTCTCATCTAGATTCACCTCTGTCAGTGCGCCCCAGGGCAGCTGTGGCTACATGTAGCTTGCCAACACCAGTGTGTGAATGTGTGTGTGAATGGGTGGATGACTGAATGTAGTGTAAAGCACTTTGGGGTCCATAGGGACTAAGTAAAGCGCTATACAAATACAGGCCATTTACCATTTACAAATGCTACAAAAAAGGTGGATGTCGAGCTGACCTGCTGCCGGCAGAAGCGAGGCTGCCATATCGCGCCATCGGCCCCTCTGGCCATCACCAGTAGGCGGTAGGTGAAGTGTCTTGCCCAAGGACACAACCATTGAGACTGTCCGGGCCGGGGCTCGAACTGGCAACCTTCCGATTACAAGACAAACTGCCAACTCTTGAGCCACGATCGCCACTTATCCAATTAACCTCCTCGTAGTTAATGCTGATTTCTAATACTAATCTTGAGAAGAGTGAGAGTGAGGAAAGCAGGTACACCGATGCACTTATCTCTGTTCTGTGTCGATATAATCCAGCAGGAAACCAGCCAAATCCTTGTAGGTTATAATCCAACATGGCAGAAACGTACATTGTGCTGTAGTGGTATATAAACACATGGGGAGTGAGAAATGGGGAGTGCATTACATGAGTACTTCTGTCCCCGTGCATGTCCTGCACCATCCTTGTACACTCAACAAAAATATAAACGCAACACCTTTGTTACTGCTCCCATTCCCCATGGGATGGACGTAGAGACCTAAAATTCATTCCAGATACACAATATAACCATCCCTCCCAAACAGTGGTCACAAATCAGTCCAAATGTGTGGTAGTGGGCACATCTGCTATATTGAGATAATCCATCCCACCTCACAGGTGTGCCACATCAGGATGCTGATCTGACATCATGAGTAGTGCACAGGTGTACCTCAGACTGCCCACAACAAAAGGCCACCCTGGAATGTGCAGTTTTTTGCGCTATTGGGGGTCTGGGGACCCAGAACCGGTCAGTATCTGGTGTGACCACCATTTGCCTCATGCAGTGCAACACATCGTCGCATGGAGTCTATCAGATTGTCAATTGTGGCCTGTGGAATGTTGGTCCACTCCACTTCAATGGCTGTGCGAGGTTGTTGGATATTCGTGGGAACTGGTACACGCTGTCGTATACGCCGGTCAAGCACATCCCGAACATGCTCAATGGGTGACATGTCCGGTGAGTATGCTGGCCATGCAAGAACTGGGACATTCTCAGCTGCCATCTGCCCTGAACAATGTGAACCATGATTCATCCGTGAAGCGCACACCTCTCCAACGTGCCAGACGCCATCGAATGTGAGCATTTGCCCACACAAGTCTGTTACGGCGACGAGCTGGAGTCAGGTCAAGACCCCGATGAGGACGACGGGCATGCAGTTGAGCGTCCCTGAGACGGTTTCTGACAGTTTGTGCAGAAATTGTTTGGTTGTGCAAACCAATTGTTCCAGCAGCTGTCTGGGTGGCTGGTCTCAGACGATCTTGGAGGTGAACCTGCTGGATGTGGAGGTCCTGGGCTGGTGTGGTTACACGAGGTCTGCGGTTGTGAGGCCGGTTGGATGTGCTGCCATATTCTCTGAAACGCCTGTGGAGACGGCTTATGGTTGAGAAATGAACATTCAATGCACGGGCGACAGATCTGGTTGACATTCCTGCTGTCAGCATGCCAATTGCACGCTCCCTCATTGCTTGTGGCATCTGTGGCATTTTGCTGTGAGACAAAACTGCACATTCCAGGGTGGCCTTTTGTTGTGGGCAGTCTGAGGTACACCTGTGCACTACTCATGATGTCAGATCAGCATCCTGATGTGGCACACCTGTGAGGTGGGATGGATTATCTCAATATAGCAGATGTGCCCACTACCACACATTTGGACTGATTTGTGACCACTGTTTGGGAGGGATGGTTATATTGTGTATCTGGAATGAATTTTAGGTCTCTACGTCCATCCCATGGGGAATGGGAGCAGTAACAAAGGTGTTGCGTTTATATTTTTGTTGAGTGTATATTTCACTGCCACCCATGACTTCCTCATGCAGTAGCAGTTCCATCTAGATCCACAGCATCACAGTGAGGCTCCTTCTTACCTTCTCTATACTTCTCCATCAACACTCTCAAAGCAAACATCTGTAGAGCTCTTTCTTGGCATGAAGCAGCATGAAGCCATACACTGCTCACTGATCTTTAGCTGTCCGTGTGTGTTTGAGTACTTGTTTTATTCACCTGTGTGAACACTTGTGCATACACCTGTTCGTGTGATGCACTTGTATTCATAAAGTTTCTCCATGTAAGTGTCTAATAGCCCCCCAGGACATGAAGCAGGCATGGAGGAGATCCAGGCTCCAGACATCCAGAGGCCCCTTAGAGCACAAGAACCCAAGGAGGAACACCGGAGGAGCAGTTGCACCACCCACCTTCAAAAGAGCTGATTGTCTTATCTCGCCTATAACGTGTATTTGTCTGGTCTTTCTGTGCTCTCTTTTTTCCCTTCACCTACCAATCACTTGTGGCAGATCCCATTATCTCCTTCTGGTTCTGCCAGAAGTTTCTTTTTGTTAAAGGGGAGATTTTCCTTCTCACTATTGCAAAGTGCTTGCTTGCTTGTGTGCTTCCAAGAGTTTTCTCCAATACTGTACTTACAATACACAGTGCCTTGATGACTGTGGTTCTGAAGTTGTGTTACATAAATAAACCTGAATTGAACTGAATTGACAGCAAGACATAGAAGAGGTGTGTGTATACTGGTAATCAGCTCTGAGCCCCTTCTTTCTTCCAGTGGTGATGGAGACCCTGACAGATTAACTCAGACAGGAGAGACAAGAGGGATGAAAGTCAGTAGAAGCAAGACACAATGCAGACAGGTGCAACAGTGATGCAAGGAGCAGAGGTAGTGAGGGTGGACTGCTGTAAATATTCTCTATTTGAAAATAAATAAAAAGTGTTAAAATGAGATTTTTTCATTTTTTCTGTTTGCTTGTTTTTGTTTTAATGAAATTCTGTTTATGATACTTGTGTAAAGAAATCCTTGTTAAAGATGTTGAAGACCCTGGTTAAGTGTAATAAGAGGCTGTATGGTTTTTCGGTCAACTTGGAGAACATCTGACATAATGCCCCTGAGCTCAGTTTTGATTTGCAAAAATTTCAAGCATTTTTTCCACATAGCATTGTGGGGTATTTTATGTAGAACTGTGACATGAAAAGTCATTTTGGAATCAGGCTGTAACATAAAAAAATGTGGAAAAACTGAAACACCGTAAATATTTGCTGTAGGTCTGTATGTTTTGTTTTCTTCTTAAAGAATAAAATTGTCGTATTTTTTAGGCCACATTACACAAATCAACCACTCCAGAAATACTTTACATTAGAGCAGATCTGTTGCATTTTCAAAACAAATTTTGATTATTTAATTTTATTATTAAACAGCCATTTTGGTCCAGAGAGCCAATTAGTGATCACCTTTATCGATTCAAGCTTTGCCATTAAATATTAAGAAACATACAATTTAAAGGTGTTGGCTCACCAGGAAACGAGTTTATCAACATTTATAAATGCAAACATTTTGACTTTTTGGGTAACATTTAAAACAGGGGGCATTAAAAAGCTCATATATAACATGGTTAATAATAACACTTTCATACTTTATAAATGTTGGATTAACTATTTCTAAATTATTATGTCAAGTACAAACCAGTTATTTCGGAGCTAGTAATGATTAGCAGTTTAGGGATGGGTGTTCATACTGGAGTGCAAAATTAAAACCAATGGAAGAACAGGCTAGGACCGCCACTGCATGTTAGGGTTTGAGTCTGATAACTATGTTTTGAGAAATGTTGCTCATTCTGTACCTAGAGCCTGGAGTCACAAGATAAAAATGGAGCCTCACCCACGCAGCCAACCCTAAACAAGATTATACACATGCAGCATGTGGACAGAAAACCAAGACATGATGACACTATAGATTAGCAGACTGAAAGTAGGAGACCTACGATCTTGCAATAAATATTTGAAAGATGAAAAAGGCCCACAGAAATAGTCTTCCCTTCAGATTAGGTCATAACGCACACAGTTAATTAGTACTTATCTTAATCGATAGGCATACGAATGTGATTCTAAATACTTTGGTAATTATTTACTTAGACTTTTTAAATCAC
>NW_024586418.1:0-4795 GCF_018398535.1 Haplochromis burtoni
ACCAAAACCACTGTAAAAAAGTGAGTGACAATCCAGACGCTTAGACGCCGGCTCCCCTGGCTTCTAGGTGATCTATTGGTGAAGGGAAGGGCTGATTGGGTATATCCCGCCCTTTTTTTTACTTCTCGCCAATAGTCTACTCACCAGAGGTCTAGGTGTGCCTGGTCATCATGAAGACACTTGTCCTCCTAGTGGCCAGCATTGCGCTCCTAGTGAGCCTACTAACACTCACCCAGATGAGAGGAAATAAACAACACCACCTGCAAAAAGATGGACACATGACAATTCGCATCTGCGTGACCTGAACCAAGACCATAACCACCCATGGATGAACAACGCGTGGTATAGATATGTGTATGATAGAACACACACCGACAACAGCACGGAATGCTATGTGTGTTCACATATGCCAACAACAGCCGTACACGCAACAATATATGGAAAGGCACCTGAACTTGACGAAGCGATGTGTGTGTTCAACAAAGCAACAACTGGCAATTGCACACGCAGAGATTTGATGGCAACAGGACTGACCCTAAAAGGTCAAAGCACAAAGAAAGAAGACTTAATTCCATGGTGTAGTGACACAGACGTCAAACGTGTCATGAAACCACTTTCACAACGACGGATCCTAATTGAACAGACAACCCCTTGTGCCTACAATCTGACGAACTGGAACTACACCTGCAACGAAAAACATTGGGTAAACGTCAAAGCCAACAACACAAAAAACAAATCATTCGCCATAGTTTTGCCGCCGGACATACAGCACCCAATGTGTTTCAACTTCTCCGATGGAAACAGGAAACTTGGACGAAACCGCAACTGCACACAGACACTTGACCTGACCCAATCCAAAGGAATACACACCTTCAAAAATGGAACTTTCTGGGTCCAGGGAGCCGCTTGGGCCTGCGGGCCTAAAACCTACTTCATGCTCCCACCGAACTCCACCGGTCTGTGTGCACCAGTACTAATTTCAGACCACACCTTCAAGATCACAGCAGAGACACACACGTCAAGAGCAAAACGTGAAGTTGCTGAAGTCGCTGAAGTAATGCCACATGACTCAATCTATGGATCAGATGTGCCCAAGAACTTCAAACTATGGACTGATGGTCAGAAAGTCCTCCACTCCTTGTTCCCTTGGGTGGGAGTTGGGAAAAACATGCTGAGGATCGAGACACTTGACTATCGATTTGGACTGTTCCTAAACGCTTCAATGAAAATCAACAAAGCGCAAAATGAAGAAATCGACGCAATACGCATTGTAGTGATGCAACACAGAGTCGCACTAGACATGATTCTAGCTGAAAAAGGAGGTTTGTGTGTATTGTTTGACACTACATGTTGTACATACATCCCAGACAACATACACTCACAAAACATGACCGACGCTTTGAACACCTTGAGAAAGATTAAAGATGCTGAACAACAAGACTATGTCACAAGCACTGATGATTGGTTGACATGGTTACTAGGTGGTTCATGGAAGTCCCTACTGATTAAAGGACTTGTTGGAATTGCATTTTTGCTTTTACTGTTATGTGTTTTCACAACATGTGTAGTACCCTGTCTGAAGAAAATGGTGTCAAACATGGTAACAACTTCTATCAATGCTTATGTGATGATGTCTCAAATGGAAGAAATTTTAAAAAATGATCCAAACAGTAATGTTTAGTTTAATTGAACACAGGACTGTTTTATGACGTTCAAACCGAAAATGTTTAGACAAGAGGTTATGAACTGATATAACTAACAGTACTGTCATAAGAGAAATCTAAACAACAGGAGGGAATGTCAGAGTATTTTTGCTTTTAAAGGTTTTATTATTCATATAATAATCAGCTAAGAGTGTTTATATTTCTCTTCTGTACTCAACCAGCTGTGTATTTTAATTGCTGGCTCCCTACTTTATAACGGAAACTGTTTGCTTTCACATAATCACTCTTTTGCCTTCACATTGTCACTGTTTGCCTTCACACTAGCAGGAAACCGCCACCCACGAGTAAGAAACAACCTTGTAGAGAACACGAAGTTTTTTGATAAACCACACCTGTTTTCTTGACAAGATAAGGATGATATTTCCTTTTTTGTATGCTTCATGATGTGTATAAATAAAGCCAGACTGCACCAAGGAGGTGTGTGAGTCTCTCCCTGAGTCTCTCACCCGTGCACGTTTAAAACTGCTCTAAGTGTCTGAGTGATATTTCATTGCATCTGAGTACTTGATAATAGAATATCTTTAACAATACTTAATCATAATGTAGACAGAGTTTGCACAAGTACTGACATTCTGTACTTAAATAGAAGTACAAATAGTACTGTTAAAAAGACTCCAGTAAAAGTTGGAAGTACTGATTCAACTAATTTACCAAGCCAGGGCTCGAACTGGCAACCTTCCGATTACAAGGCGAACTCCCAACTCTTGAGCCACGATCGCCCCAACAAGGGGAGAGTAAGGGCCTGTCTCAATATGCATACTTGTGCGTACTTGCGTTCTCGTGATACATCATCAGTTGGAGACCAAGTACTGTTCCAATTCAAAGTAGGCATCAAGCCGAGAACCCGAAAAATGTGTTCTCACTCCGCCTGTTTTATTGAGCATGCATCGGTGGTGACTTGTGTGTACTTGGTACAGCTAAATATCCCAGAATGCATTTAGTCCAAAACCCAAACGTGACAATGGCTGAGGAGTGCGGCTAAAAACTTTTATTACTCTTTCTGGGTCACAAAATAAACTTTGAAGTTATTTTCAAGCAAGAATGTAGCTGTGTACACTTCAAATATCTGCTCGATTTATCTAGATATCATATATTTCCAAATGTGCTCTGATGTTTTCGGAGACGTCTGTTACCCACCAGCTCCATAGCAGACCGGGAGGTCGAGGATCACTTGAGCCGGCAAGAACAGTGGACTCCCGGCACATCATTTTCAACCCCTCCGTGGTCTTTCGCTACTCAGGTTAAACATGATATATAAGTCTCTTAGATGACTTCGAAATGTTAATGTTCAGTTTATTTCAGTGTTTTATTTGTTCCTGGCTGAGATATATTTCAATTCAGGAGGAGACATTTTCACCGGGAACAAAAACAGCATGTTAATATGTGGAGATTCTGAAGGATGCTTCAAAATGATCAGATTATATTTTAAATATTTGTTCAGTTCTCTTCCAAACCCCAGCAGCTGTCTATTGTAATTTTTGAGTGTCCACTAAAATAAAAATAAAAGCCTTCTAACATCTCACCTGTTTGTTTTTATTAAGGCATACATGTACATTATTTTTATTAATAGAGATTTCACTACTGAGGTTAAACACAATATATAAGTCACTTAGATCACTTCTAAATGTGAATGTTTGGTGTATTTCAGTGTTTTATTTGCTCGTAGGTAAATCGGTTTGGCTGAGATTAAAGTTAAGCTTCATAACATATTAATCACAGTTAAATTAAGAGGGGACAGCAGTAAAAACTCCAGACCCGTGACATCATCAAGTACGCTGGTGTTCCAATTGTACAAATCTTAAGTCCGTGCTCGCATTCTCGGCAAGTCCAGACTCGCTGAGAACGCGAGTACAGACTTGCGAACTTGAGAAAGGCCTTAAAGCTAAACACATAGACAACAGGAACATAGGACTTCTTCAAAATAAAACAGGAAACATAATGAAACGCAGACATGACAACATGAACTTGACAACAAAAAATATGCAGACATGAAACACAAAGGACAAGGAAGATTATCAGAGGGGTTGAAAACACAAGGGGAATCTAATAAACAAATGAACTTAGATAACCTAATGAACTTAAACACAACCCATAAACATCAAAATAAACTAAAACTCAAAACGTTGGGTCAAAAGACCCAGGATCGTGACACCTGCTGCTCTTTTTGGATGTACACACCTGAATTCAACCAGATGTGTGCAAATGTTTCATGAGTTCCTAGCTAATTTCCATCCTCTGCACTTACAGTATACTACTTATGTTGCCTTTTTTTCTAGATGGTATAAAGTTGGTATGAAGGTGGAATTCATCAGCTAAAATCAGTATGAATCTCTGCTACACTTGATGTAACCTAACACTGACCATGAAACCACAGCCACCGTGCACCAGTCACACACTGTTCTTTACTTTAAACCCACCACAGTACAGCAAACAAACCTGTTTATCCTGCACTAACTGCTTTTCATATAATCTTTAAATAAAACAGTCTACCTCAGTTTGTTTTGCAGCACATTTCAAAATATGAAAAAACATGCCATATGTACAGACCCAATATCTGATTTAAAAACATGAAGACTTGTAAGCTTTACATTTTCAGTTTATCAAGCACCACTGAGCATTCTTACCTTTAATTCTAAGCTCTCTTCTTCCTCTCTTGTACTGTCTTTATTATCATTCTCTGTCTCTGAGTGAAGTTGGCTCTTCTTGTTTTCTCTCCCTGTGAAATACATCAGCTAGATCTTTAGCCAGGAAGCTAGGTCCTTTATGTTCGGTCCTCTTCTGTGGGGCTACCTAGATGCTGAAGTACCACACCCTGTAACTTATGGACACCTGCAGTTAGTCTGGTGTTGTGCAAAAGCAAAAGTATTTGTACTTCGTTACTTCTCATCCCTAAAGGAAATTTACATATGTATGACAAGTCCAACTTGTTCAGCAGGATTCCCAGTTCCACTTGAAAAAGTACTTCTTCTCTATGACATATGAACTTGTCTATGACTAAAATGTATATTCAAGGAGGAGTTGGCCGTCCGACTGCGGTCTGGAGTGTGGAGCCTTCCTGCTGCTGCGGAGTC
>NW_024586419.1:0-934 GCF_018398535.1 Haplochromis burtoni
CTGCCATAACTGCAAGAAAATGGGGGCACTAAGCCAAGAAATGAAAGAGAACTAAAGAAGGAATGGGAAAACTTAACCCAAACTAAACATGCATTTACATGGATTTAATAAGTGCTTTGTGGAGCCCATCTATGCCATTATCCATGTAAATAGGAAGAGCAGTAAATGGAGGTTGAGCCAGGGGCCTCGGCTTCCGTGATCAGCCAAGCCACCTACCACAGCTTGTGGCACTTGGGCGGGATGCCGGCTTTCCAAGCGACTGAGACAGTACACCGGTGAATGCATTCACCCGCTTGGCGCTATAGAGGTGCATCAGCATATCAGGGTCAAGAAACTGCAGCGACGCTACGTGTGGTGCAAGGAGAGAGGCCTAGTCTGCTGGGTCGTGATCTTCTGCAGAAAATCTGCCTGAATTGGAGAGAAATTGTCACGGCCTGAGGCCAGTGGGAAAAACGGAGGCAAACAATACTCTGAGGCGCAGGGACCGAGCATGACAAAGCTTTATTTGCAATGGTGCAATTGATGCAAACAGCGAAAACAGTGAGAGGTGCTCAAAGAGCTTAACATTACCTAGAACTGCTCAACGTAATCAAGGAATAACTCAAAAACACTCGAGGAACTGAGGGCACAGGTTTAACTCAGAAATTCATAACCTTTCACTGTGAAACACACATGGCCGACTTGGCATTTCTATGAAACAAAGCTATAAAGAGCACTAGAAGTGTCCGCGGTGGAAGCCATGGGGCTGTTGTGGATGGGATGGAGAACCCAACACTGGGTAATCTGCCAGTACAGGAACTCCTGGGGGGGGGTAATCCTGAACACTGGGCAGGTGGGCACGGAGAAACTGTGAGCAGACCAGCGCTGAAATCTAAACAAATTACAGCAGTGGCTTTGCAATGTCCGGAGGTCCTCTGAGAGTGGAGAAAGCACA
>NW_024586419.1:2986-4795 GCF_018398535.1 Haplochromis burtoni
AACTCATTCATTTTGGCATTCATTCATTGTTTATCTTGCTTTGTGTCATCGTAGTCTAAGGAGCTTGGAAAGAAAAGCGTTGAGTGCAGGTTTATTTTAACTGGATACACCAAATGTTCCTATTTCTTTTTTATAATTTACAATTGTGCTATTTTAACCCTTTGTTATGTTGCCTGAATGATTGCATGCTATTCTGAGTCATGTGTTTTGTAAAGCACATTGTAATGTTTGGTTTGATAAAGTTTATACAAATATAACAATGCTATCTGTTGTTATCCCCATAAATAAAAACTTCTCTCATAATAATTCCAACAATAATGCCAAACGTGAAACGTGGAAGTGGTGTCACTGTTATGGATAAACTATGGCATTAAAAATAATGTGTCAGTAAGATAACATGTCCTTTTTTTAAATGATTGAGAAGGTCTCTGAAAACTCATCAAGTGACAGAGAGAAAAGGTTGTGGCCCTTTAGTACCCCTTCATGGCTTCCTGTTAAGTTTCATTTTAAATTCTTCTTTTTTTGGTTTTTAAATCTCTTAATGGTGTTGCCCCTTCTTATTTGTCTGAGGTGCTTCACCCTCACATGCCGTCACCTGTTCCTCAGCTAACCAGATGCGTTTGACTGAAGACATTTAATAAATCCTGAGGAGACAGGAAAGCCTTTGAAGCTTCGGCTCCTAAAATGTGGAATGAGCTTCCTCTGGAGGTCAGACAGGCTCAATCGCTTCTTTTCTCCTTGACTTTTAACCCAGTGTGAGTGATTATCTGTCTGAACCCTTTACTCTTTACACGTAGCTGTACTGATTTATGGCTTAATTGTTGTTTTCTTTTACAGCACTTTGGTCAGCCGTTATGTTGTTTTAAAGTGGTTTAGAAATATAGTGAAAGTGGAAGGTAAAAGATGAGTGTGTTTCTGGACTGCCTTGAAGAAAGATTTTTTTAATTGATATTTTGTTTATTTTTCATAAAATAAAAAGAGTGTCCAGGTCTACAAAAGAGACAAAAATGTTCCCAAAATCACTTTTTTAACCTTTTCCCTGGTTAAATAGAAATAATAAAAGCATAAATAAATGTAAGGCAGTGATTCTCAAACTTCTCACAATGAGTACCACCTCATGAAATATATAGCTCTTGTAGTACCACCCTTATGACCGATATTAAAGTACAGTAGTATAGGCCCATTTACAGTGTTGGGAAGGTTACTTTTAAACTGTATTCCACTACAGATTACACAATACATCCCCTCGTATTGTTGCAGAGGAAAACACGAACACAGCGTACAGTCGAGTCTTAACAGCTTACCTACAACTGGGCTCGTCAGGCACTCTTCTTGGCTGCAGTGGTTATTATTATATTTACATGCTTCCAGCTCCTGTTTCTGATGGGTGACAGCTCGTACTTTTCCTTTTTCTCCCTCCTCGCTCACAGACACATAATGGTTATGGCGGTCCATTCTCCCTGCAGCACGGACTACACTGCCCATCAGGCTGCATGCTTTAGAGCTATGCCTGTAACACTCTGCCTTCATATTAAATCATTTTTTGAACAATAATTTCAAAAAAATATTTCCTCACGTCATTTTGCGGGCCACAAATAGAGTAGAGACACAGGCATTAGAGCCTCATAATGTGTGTTTTGTTTGGGTTTCCACTGGCGTGGAATTACCAAAAATACAGAGGGCATAGTATAACACATGAAACAGGAAAAGACCATTTATTTCAGCAAAGTAACTGTATTCTAAATACCACCTTTTTAAACAGTAAGTGTAACTGAATACAGTTACTCATATTTTGTATTTTAAATACGC
>NW_024586420.1:0-4794 GCF_018398535.1 Haplochromis burtoni
CGTGTCCGTGCATTTTGAATGTGAAATGAACTGCTTTGCCAAGCTGAAGGTCAGTTAGGAGAATTGTGTGAAGAGTTTTGCAAAAGTGACCTAAGTATTGAGAAATGTGTCCTAGCGGCTGTAAAAAACTGTAATAGCAGCAGTTATTGTGCTGTGTTGTTTTCTGAATCCTGACTGATGTTGGAAAAGAACTGAATTTTTGTCCAAAAAGTCTTTCAATTGTTCACTAATGAACTTTTCTAGAACTTTTGCTAGAACACACAATTTAGTTATGGGCCTGTAGTTATTAACATCTGAAGGATCACCTCCTTTCAGCAAAGGGAGAACATAGGCAGATTTCCATATTATAGGGATCTCACTGTTTGAGAGGCTAAGATTAAAAATGTAAGTTATTGGTTCTGCTATAAAATCTGCAGCCAACTTAAGAAAATAGGGATCAAGTTGATCTGGTCCTGCAGATTTATTTAGATCCAACAGATTTAAAGCCCTGTGGACCTCAAAAACATTTAGTGGAGAAAAACTGAAGGGTTGGACCACAGATTCAGTTTGAATGGTTGCAGAGAGAGCCTCTTGTTGATTAAGCTGTTTTAAATCTGGATATAAAGATTCAAATAGAGATCCTGAAGAAACAAAATGCTCATTAAAGCAGTTTAGAATGTCGCATTTCTCTGTTAAAGTGCAGGAGTCTTTTACAACAAAAGTTGGCATCTCATTTGTAGTTATGTCCCCATAAGAAGATTTTATTATTTTCCAGAATCTTTTAGGATCGTTCAAATGTTTAGTAGTATTTGAAAGATAGAATTCTGATTTGGCCTTTTTAATTAAGGAAGTAGAACAGTTTCTGAGCTGTCTAAAAATCAGCCAATCCACTTCGGATTTAGTTTTTCTGGCCTTAGCCCAGGCAGCGTCCCTTTTTTTGAGTAGACTGGAGAGCTGAGGAGAAAACCAAGGGTTGTTTCTGCATTTTACTCTAAATTTGCGGATGGGGGCATGTTTATTTATAATTTTGATAAAAGTATCATAAAAATAATTCCATGCCAGCTCAAGATCAGTTGTCAGGTAGATTCTACTCCAGTTGTAGTCCCATAAATCATGAAAGAAAGCTTGCTCACAGAAATGCTTAAAATCTCGTTTAAAAGCTACCACACAGTGGTCACTGATATCATTTGCGAAAACCCCAGTGTGAGAATATTTATACGGCATATTAGTTAAAAATAAATCAATAAGTGATGACTTTTCTGGGCATTTAAGATTTGGACGAGTTGTGCTGTAAATTAGTTGTGTGAGATTATATGAATCACACATGGATTTAAAACTGTCTGAGGCAGAGGACAACTAGTCCCAGTTGAAATCTCCGGCCAGCACAATTTCATTAAAATCTAAAGTAGATAGTTTTTCATTAAGTGAAACTAAAGCCTCACTACTAGCTGAGGGGGATCTATAACAGCCCACAATGGTAATAAAATAGCCCTTGAAAAGTTGGAGCTTGAGGGCAAGAAGTTCAAACTGTTTACAAACAGATACCGATGAATCGACAGTAACATGGAATTTGCTTTTTACATAAATTGCAACACCGCCACCCTTTCTGGGGCGGTCGCAACGGAAAAGATTATAGCCCGTTATTGCAATGTCTTTGTCAGTAATTGATTTAGTAAGCCAGGTTTCTGATAATATAAGAATATCAGTATCTAACTCTTTCATCCAAATTTTCACAAAATCAAGTTTGGGAAGAAGACTTCTGAGTTTTAAAATCACAAGGAGTACTTAAGCATTTGCAATCTGGACCGGGATTAGGTTGCACATTTCCAGATAAAAGAAGCAGAAGAACAATAAAACATTTTCTTTTCACAGATTTTTTTTTTGTAGGATTACAGACTGATTTCTCTTAGTGCCCAATCTCTTTGGGGGGTGAGAGATTGGGAAATAAACCAGTGATATGGAATGAATAAATCAGTTAAATCAGTTGAAATGAGATCTCTGCTGATGATCACGTTTGAGAAGCTTCTAAAAGATGTAAAATCCCACCTTGTTCCCTTTGAGAGGAGTAAGAAGTATGGTGTCTCTTGCTCCACAGACTGTTCCTGCACCTCATGTAGACAAAAAGCTGTCAATAAAAGCAATAAAGGAAAAAAAGCTACTGAGGATAACATGCTGACTGATAGATAGACCCGGTAGACCTGTGGTAGAGCCTGGTTGTGGCCTGCTAGGTGATAGTGGAGCCTGGCTGTGGGCTGATGGTGGAGCCTGGTTGTGGCCTGCTGGCTGATGGTGGAGCCTGGTTGTGGCCTGCTGGCTGGACCAGCTAGCTGATGGTGGAGCCTGGTTGTGGCCTGTTGGCTGATGGTAGAGCCTGGCCGTGTGGCCTGCTGGTTGATGGTGGAGTCTGGTTGTGGTCTGCTGGCTGGACCAGCTAACTGATGGAGGAGCTTGGTTGTGGCCTGCTAAGCTGATGGTGGAGCCAGGTTGTGGTCTGCTGGCTGGATCAGCTAACTGGTAGAGCCTGGCTGTGCGGCCTGCTGGCTGAGGGTAGAGCTTGGTTGTGGCCTGCTAGCTGATGACTATTAATTGTTCTTTCCCTTCCCACATACTGTCTATCTGTCGCTCTGCTACTCCTCAGGCTCTCCAGGTGGCTCTGGCTGAACACCAGGGGGATGTGAACTACCTGACTTCAGCTGTGGAGCTGGTCTTACACAGCAGTGGCAGCCATGTTCCCCATAGTAGCCTGCTCTCTCATTTTTTAATTAAAATATTAAACCTGTAAATAACAAAACGTCATACTATATGTTGTTTGCCAATTAACTAGGGTCTAAGGTACAACAACACCTGAACTATCATCTTGGTAGAGGTGCATATATCCAAGCATATCCTCTACAGGCTTGCTGGAAGTCCAAGCACAGAGACAAAAAATGTTATTTCTTAATACAAATGAATGAAGTCACCATCACCCAGTATTCATAAGTGAAGCCAATTGATTTATAAGCACTTTTAAAAGTAAAAAGGGTGGACCTGTGCTGCACAACTAATAGGATTAAAACAGAGGAGTAATCACATAAGGGGCAGTGAGTAAAGATGCGTCCACATGTGGTTGTTGGTGAAATCCAAGCCTATAGATCAGGGATGTCAAACTCACTTTGCATCGAGGGTCACCTGCAGCTCACTTTGATGATTAAACATTGATTGAAAACAGTGACTATGGTTGCCGGTGTCTCTAGCTTCACATGTCTGAGAACAGAATCACCAATTACCAGAGTTTGACCCGGGTGTGTCGCCGAGTGGGGAAAAACGGTTAGACACATGAACAAGTATCATTACTGCTAAAGGAGGCCGAGGAGTAACTAAACATCTGACACAATAAGTAGGACAGTGCAGGACGGACAGGTGAAGTAGCCATGGTGATAGTGAGTTAGCTACGAGCTAAGCTAAGTTAGCGAAATAGTACACACACAGTGAGTGAATACTTTGGTAGTGAGTACACAGAAAGTGTGCTTCGTATGAAACACATGAAGATTATACTATGAAAAAAGAATGTATTTAAAATAGGGATGCACCGATACTGATACTGGTATCGGGTATTGGGGCCGATACTGTAAAATGTGTGTGTACTCATACTCGTAAAAGTTAACCGATACCATGAACCGATACTAACTTATTTCATTAATCAGAGGGTGGAAGCAAGCCTCAATAGGCGCTTCACAAAACTACCCCGAGATTACCCGATACACAGGACACTAGCTTTCCCCTCTTCTCTTCACCCTGCACACCCCTGACTTCTGCTACAACTCTGAATCATGCCATATTGGTGTTTGCTCTCTCTGCTGTGTTTTTGGTGGTGTTTTTGAGTAGCTTATCTGCTTAGCAATTTAATTAAAAACTTTTAAATTAGGGATGCAACGATACCAATTTTTTCAAACCGATACGATACCGATACTTGGATCTGAGTACTTGCCGATACAGAGTACAAAAACCGATACTTCTACCACACACACACACACACAAATGCAATGAATTGGAAGACAGGTTTTATTTTATTCTCTGCCGATAATAAATAATATCTTAATAAAAATGACCACAAAAAAATTTCAAGTGAAAAATAAGCACTTCTGTTAAATTATTGCAGAGTCTCCACATTGTAATTTAACAAAATATCACTGAACTATTGGCACTGTCTCGAGCTTTCAGAATAATAAATAAACACTTCTGTTTGGAATAAAATAAATACAAATTAGGTTTGAGAATAAAATAAACTTTTAAATTGTTGCAGAGTGTCCATATTGTAAACAAACAAACAAAATAACGAAAGTATTTGGCATTGACGAACGAACTCCCCATCTGCCCGTGGATCATCAGTCCACTGTGCCGTTAAACCGAGGACTGACATCGCGCACACACTGCTTGTCTTTACCTCTTTAGAAAGTTTTGGCACCATTATCTCCCTGATGTGTGGGTGGCTGGGAATTTCATATCGCAGCTCGAGTATGCTGAGAAGATGGTGCAATCCTATGTTTTCCACGACCGGCATTGGCTGGTCATCCAGAGCGATAAAATGAGTCAGAGCCTCCGTTATTTTAACTGCCCGTGGATTTTCTCTTGACATTTTTCATGCTTTTCCAAAACCTGAGTTAAAGTTGGCTGTTCCGGTCCACACTGCTGACATTTTGTTTAGCCTAGCTACAGCAGCCTCCAGTTTCTCTTTTTTTATCTGGAGCTGCCAGTCTACTCGTCTAACCCTGTGCCTGTTTAGCGCGGGATGTCCCCCTAGTGGCCAATCTAAAAAACTACAACAAAAATGACAAG
>NW_024586421.1:0-4789 GCF_018398535.1 Haplochromis burtoni
AAGGAGACAAGCTATGTACAGGCTATGAACAGGATATAAATATGAAAAACTATACAGAATATGAAATAAATAACTTTACAGAAATCTGAGATATACAGCTATACAGAAATGGGAACTATGCAAGTTGTAAACAGTTGTAGGATTAAAAATTATCAAATGTACAGAATGATTATTTACACAGAGCTATACAGTAGTGCAGTTAAGATAAGTGAGATATACAGGGAGTGCAGAATTATTAGGCAAATGAGTATTTTGTCCACATCCTCTTCATGCATGTTGTCTTACTCCAAGCTGTATAGGCTCGAAAGCCTACTACCAATTAAGCATATTAGGTGATGTGCATCTCTGTAATGAGAAGGGGTGTGGTCTAATGACATCAACACCCTATATCAGGTGTGCATAATTATTAGGCAACGTCCTTTCCTTTGGCAAAATGGGTCAAAAGAAGGACTTGACAGGCTCAGAAAAGTCAAAAATAGTGAGATATCTTGCAGAGGGATGCAGCAGTCTCAAAATTGCAAAGCTTCTGAAGCGTGATCATCGAACAATCAAGCGTTTCATTCAAAATAGTCAACAGGGTCGCAAGAAGCGTGTGGAAAAACCAAGGCGCAAAATAACTGCCCATGAACTGAGAAAAGTCAAGCGTGCAGCTGCCAAGATGCCACTTGCCACCAGTTTGGCCATATTTCAGAGCTGCAACATCACTGGAGTGCCCAAAAGCACAAGGTGTGCAATACTCAGAGACATGGCCAAGGTAAGAAAGGCTGAAAGACGACCACCACTGAACAAGACACACAAGCTGAAACGTCAAGACTGGGCCAAGAAATATCTCAAGACTGATTTTTCTAAGGTTTTATGGACTGATGAAATGAGAGTGAGTCTTGATGGGCCAGATGGATGGGCCCGTGGCTGGATTGGTAAAGGGCAGAGAGCTCCAGTCCGACTCAGACGCCAGCAAGGTGGAGGTGGAGTACTGGTTTGGGCTGGTATCATCAAAGATGAGCTTGTGGGGCCTTTTCGGGTTGAGGATGGAGTCAAGCTCAACTCCCAGTCCTACTGCCAGTTTCTGGAAGACACCTTCTTCAAGCAGTGGTACAGGAAGAAGTCTGCATCCTTCAAGAAAAACATGATTTCCATGCAGGACAATGCTCCATCACACGCGTCCAAGTACTCCACAGCGTGGCTGGCAAGAAAGGGTATAAAAGAAGAAAAACTAATGACATGGCCTCCTTGTTCACCTGATCTGAACCCCATTGAGAACCTGTGGTCCATCATCAAATGTGAGATTTACAAGGAGGGAAAACAGTACACCTCTCTGAACAGTGTCTGGGAGGCTGTGGTTGCTGCTGCACGCAATGTTGATGGTGAACAGATCAAAACACTGACAGAATCCATGGATGGCAGGCTTTTGAGTGTCCTTGCAAAGAAAGGTGGCTATATTGGTCGCTGATTTGTTTTTGTTTTGTTTTTGAATGTCAGAAATGTATATTTGTGAATGTGGAGATGTTATATTGGTTTCACTGGTAAAAATAAATAATTGAAATGGGTATATATTTGTTTTTTGTTAAGTTGCCTAATAATTATGCACAGTAATAGTCACCTGCACACACAGATATCCCCCTAAAATAGCTAAAACTAAAAACAAACTAAAAACTACTTCCAAAAACATTCAGCTTTGATATTAATGAGTTTTTTGGGTTCATTGAGAACATGGTTGTTGTTCAATAATAAAATTATTCCTCAAAAATACAACTTGCCTAATAATTCTGGATGTATTTCTACAGAGGCTATATAAAGTGCTAGTGGTTGTGAGTGGTGGTTCAGTCCATGTTATTATTGTGTGTTTGAGGGTACAGTTGTCCATTGTGGGTGTGTGTATGTCCAGTCCATGTGTTAACGTGGGTCAGATGTCAGGAGGCAGAGTTCAGGAGTCTGACAGCTGTGGGGAAGAAGCTGTTCCGGTACCTGGTGGTCTTAGTCCGGAGGCTCCTGTGGCGCCTCCCAGAGGGCAGGAGGGTGAAGAGTCCATGTGATGGGTGACTGGGGTCTTTGATGATTTTCCCAGCCCTTTTCAGACACCGCTTCCTGTAGATGTCTTTTATGGCAGGAAGTGGTGCTCCGGCGATGCGCTGGGCAGTTTTCACGACCCTCTGCAACGCCTTCCGGTCCGAGGCAGAGCAGTTCCCGTACCAGACTGTTATACAGTTGGTCAGGATGCTCTCGATGGTGCAGCGATAGAAGTTCACCAGGATGTCTGAGGACAGGTGGTTCTTCCTCAGAGTCCTCAAGAAGAAGAGGCGCTGGTGAGCCTTCTTGACCAGCTTGGAGCAGTTGGTCGTCCAGGTGAGATCTCGGAGATGTGGACTCCCAGAATGCAATTAGCTTCAACAGAACCGCCTCCAACGCAGTGGGAGGGGCCTTGTAACTTACAGGTAAGTTCAGGAAACATTCTCTCCCATAAAGCTGTTATGAGGTGGGAAACAGTCTGTGTATCAGGCTGTAAATATGCTTGTTTTAACATGGGAGTCTTTGGGACTGACTCACTGCTGCCTCTGCTGGACGTCAGAGAAACTGCAAGTGGTAGAGACATGACAACAACAACACAGAATCTATAAAGAGAGCTGCCTGTGAGTGGTGCAGGTGGAAACACCTTTGTGAATGCTTTCATGTGTTTGTGTGATTTTAATAAGTCGAGCGTCAGACCGACAATCAGCCATAAGTGTTCAGAGCCACACGACTGAAACGCAAAATCATTTCTAAAATGTTGGACAGTAACAGGAACAGATTGGGACGTTGAGTCCAGAGGTTGTGCTGTCGACGGGAGGAAACATTTTTTGGCACTAGAAGGTTCCCGTGGTGAGAAAAACTCACTTCCTGCTGCTGCTCTACACCAAGTGTGCGCCTATGTGTGCGTGTTGAACCAATTAGCAGCAGCCCTCGTGTGGTTTGGAGATGACAGAGCTTTTAAAGCCACATAAAAGAGCTTTCAATACGGATCAGCCACATCCAGAGCGAGTGTGTGTGCATTCGCCTGTGTATCTCTGTGAGGACCACTGCAACTCTCAGGACATGTGAGGATCGCTTTTTGGGACGGAGGGTCCAGACTGGGGGTTAGGGTTTGGTCAGTACCCCAACCACAGTCCTCGCAATGATAGAAATACCAGCGTGTGTGTTATCTCGCTGCTTTCAGACTGCTTTCAAACACACAATAATAACATGGACTGAACCACCACTCACAACCACTAGCACTTTATATAGCCTCTGTAGAAATTATCCACATATCTCACTTATCTTAACTGCACTACTGTATAGCTCTGTGTAAATAATCATTCTGTACATACGATAATTTTTAATCCTACAACTGTTTACAACTTGCATAGTTCCCATTTCTGTATAACTGTATATCTCAGATTCTGTAAAGTTATTTATTTCATATTTATATCCTGTTCATATCCTGTACATAGCTTGTACTCACTACAGCCTGTACATACTTATAGTTATAGAATATTCACAACATACTTCATACCGTGTACATTATAACATACCATAATAGACCCATTTCTGTAATATACTTACATATCTATATTATTGCTAATATATATTGTAATATATCTATATCACTAAAGCACTTCTGGATGGATGCAAACTGCATTTCGTTGCCCTGTACCTGTGCATGTGCAATGACAATAAAGTTGAATTCTATTCTATTCTATTCTTTCCAGCCAATCTCCCAGTTTAGTACCACCTGGTATCACACTATTCAGGTAAAACCTGTCAAAAGTAAACGTGCGTGTTTGCGTTAGGGTGGTTTACCTCGTAGTGATTGGGCCAGAAGGTGGACACAGCAAGCTCCACCCCCTTCCAGATGTGGTAGGCGGGGCCTGAGGAGTTAAAGACAGGAACTCCCAGAGGACTACTGTTCTCTGCAGGAAACACATACACCGTCATCATCTGAGAGCTCGGCCTACACTGACTAACCTGCGCCAGTGTTCCTGCGTACCTTTGATGTAGACGTTAAGCGTAGCGGGCACGGCACCTTCACGCCCTCCAATCTGGTAAAACAGGAAACTGAGGCAGTGCGTGTCGTTTTCTCTGAGTGGCGGTAGTAGCAGCTGAGCGCGCTGACCACCATAGCGACCTGACGTGTTCACAAACAGGAAGGAGGAGCCTGCGGAGAGGAAGCAACACCTCATTATAAACAGCCAAGATAAAGTCCTTAAACAGTGACAGACTTCAAAATAAAAAGCAGGTTTGTATAGAAATATGTCTTTTTATTTACTTTTAAAATCTTTGTGTATGTGAACAGCACATAAAAAACTGAATGAGTTAAATTTAAAATGGTTTGAATGCAAAACGGGTTAATAAACATGTTTATTAGCATATTAATACATATGATTAATAAACATGTTAATAAACATCAAACTTGCTCACAGTGAACATGTTGAGGATTAACACCCATCAAAATAAAGTCAGACTTTCAGCTCAATGTTTCTGATCATTTATTGGAGCGAATGCCAGACAGCACAGCCTTCAAAATAAAAACATGTGTGAGGTCACAGGATGGAGAAAATGAAAGGGAGTGAAGACGATGGGAAAGAGATGAAACAACAGGAAAGGTGAGTCTATTTGTCAGTATGTGACAAATAGGTGAGGTGAGAATAGTGAAGGACGGAAGTGACGGACAAGGTAAGCGACTCATGTTGTAACCAGGGGCGGATATAGAAGGGTGGCATGGGGTGGTAAGTGCCACCCTAAAATGATCCCTTGCCACCCCAAGTGCCACCCCAGT
>NW_024586422.1:0-1357 GCF_018398535.1 Haplochromis burtoni
TGCGTCCACCTTCCGCTTGATGGTGGCCAGGTCGCCACCTTTTTCTTTGCAGGCCCTCCATGACTCCAAAAAGGTTTTGGGTTGAAAATAGACAACAAAGCAGCCATCTGTGTTACAGAGTGCATCTCTTTGTCTCAGGGTCTGGGCCAAGACTGAAGAACATCCAAAAAGCAAAGCCAGCAGGGAGGTTAAGAGGAAAGCACTGCTCACCCGGGAGCCCATTCTTTATTTTAAACCGGCTTTATAGATCCTCTCTGATCCTGATTTTCTTTACACTTTTATCATCTGCCTTTAAAAGATTTTTCTTAATGTGATGTTTTAGTCTTGGTCTGAAATTTCCTCCCTGAATTTTAACTTCTTTTCCTCTGTGGTCTTCACTCTATACTGCTGAAACAGATCAGCACTGGAGTGTTTGCAGGCTCAAGACTTCAGGAAGCAGAGAGGGAGGAGAGAAGAGGAAATAGGAGTAAGAAGGAGGGAGTTATAGCAACAAGCAGGACGAGGAGAAGGGCAAAGAGGGAGGGAGTTAAAGGGAGATTAATATGTTATTGAAAGGGGAGGGGTGAGAGGGAACCCTGTGAATGTGTATGTCAGAGTTGGGGGAGGAATAGCAAACTGATTTCTTTTTCAGAGTATGTCATATGGTTTTCATAAGTTCCATCTGTGGACATAGTTGGTACTCTGCCATTTGGACAAGCAGACAGACATGTATGTGCTGATGCATCCAAACTCGTTCATATACGGAGATAAAACCGTGACATTTATCTCAAATGGAGATTAAATGATAGTTTGAATAAATATTCTTTCTAGAAAAACAGCAAACATATTCTGTCTTCTCTTCTATATATTCCACCTTCTGAAACCTTTCAGTAGGATTATGATAACACATTAACATGTATGCCACTCATGATGATGTCTCTTGCCTTTCAACATGTTTAGTGGTTATGATTGTCTTATCTTTCCTTTTCAGTTCTTCTGAAACTTTCCTTCTGTGCAAAGAGAGCGTTTTACCTACTTTTACTGAGGGCTTGCTCATAAGAAGTTAATCGTTTTCATTCTATGGAGCTGTGAGGTCCTGACTTTACAATGTAAATGTGCTGAGATGCCTGTTGTGTGAACTTGCTCTGAGTGAATCCAACCTGTGAAATCAAATTTGATTCCGTAGAGTTCCATGCGTTTATTCATGTATTTTAATGTGCATGTGAGTTTGTTGATAATTAAATAATAATTCTCATTTATTTATTCTTAATTATAATGTGGCAATGCTGACATCATGCAGCTCAATTCTGTTTTATTTACACAACAACATTCACCTCAAGGTGCTTTATACTGTAAGGTAGATCCTACAATAATACAT
>NW_024586422.1:3772-4776 GCF_018398535.1 Haplochromis burtoni
GCTCTCAGTGTATCAAAATGTGTTCAAGTAAGACAACAGAGATGTGGACTAACAGGACTGTTTGTAGCTGTGCACTTTAGTCTAAACACACTAGGAAACTTTCTCTGATGGTGCTTCTTCACTCTGCAGGATCTTTCCTTCCTGCTTCAACACAAGATTTTCAGGGTTGACTTGTCAGTTGGAGTTATGTGACTAAAGAATTGAAAAGTGTGGTGCAATGTAAAGAGTTCCCTAACTGATCCTATTTTTAAATGAAATCTGTAAATAACTGTTTAGGAGCTGAAACAAGCTTCCAAAAATGAGCTTTATTGTGAAATCAGCTGTAATTATAATTAAAGTGCATTTGTACTGTTTGTTTAACACCATGTGATGTTGTTGCTATGGAAATAACTGTGTCCGTGATGCCACACAGTTCTTTAATTTAAGAAACACAACAGAAAACTGTCCTTTCCCTCCTGCTGGTAGGACAGCCCTTTTGCTGCTTGGAGAGGCTGTCCAGCATTAGCTGGAAGGGCTACAACTCCAGGTCCCGCCCCCAGCCCCCTTCCAGGTTTTCTGCTGTCAACAGAACCTGAAACCCAAACCAAGTCTGGTTTTAGACTGCTGCATCCAAATATAAACAACAACACAGATTTCAATCCAGTCAAATAGCTTCACGTCAGGTCTGACCACTGAACAAAGTCCTCTGGTTCAGCTCGCCTCAGTCCAAGCTGGAAGACAGAAGAGGGTTTGTAATACTCAGCTGATACCTACTGAAAAAAGAAAGGGCATTTTTTCCCTTCGCTGCATGAACCACCCTGCCTCTCCCAGTGTTTGGGAGGGTAGACCACTCACAGCTTGTCTTTCTCTGGCCGCCGTTGCCAGAGAGTGAAGAGTCTGTTTACCCTCTTATCAGCAAACCCCTGAAGCCTCCTGACTTCCACCAGGGCCTGGGCCAGCTTCAGGACATTTTGTCCTGACTAACCATCAGGACTTTGGACCTCATCCTGAGAGGACTCTTTGGT
>NW_024586423.1:0-1701 GCF_018398535.1 Haplochromis burtoni
CGTCCCATACAGACAAACTTGCCGTTTATTTTGCAAATCAAGCTCAACACTGCCCCTAGCGTCCTGGAGCACTTCCGTTGTGTTTTGGATTTTGCAAGTGTTTTGGAGTTTGTACGTGCTTTGTCTCTAGGGGCCACCGTAATTTTCTGACATGTTGCTACAATTAATTACAGAACGGATGATTATGACCCGCCATATAACAAACTTAAACATAAAACCAGCCATAAAAACATACCTTAGAAATAACAGGAGGGACAGAATACAAACAAAGTTTTTTGCAGCTGTTTACCTAAACATGCAGCCAATGCGCTTTTAAACAAACATTTCAAACTATTTACAGAACAATCAGGTGTTCTGCATTAAATCTGATGCCACACAAATTAATTGTGCCACTCCAAAAAATAATTTCTGTCCACTATGAGATAAAGGAGAACAACAGCCTGATACCTGCAGGCCTGAAATCAGGGGATGTATCACTCCTTTAACACCTGTAACATTAAGCAGTCAGCTCATTGTTCTGACACACACAACAAAACTATTGACTACACTACACACTAACTACACAAGATTTGCGCTAAACGTCGCAAATCTCTCACATCTCAAAACCGCCGTCATTCCTAAAACTTCCTCCCGTTTCTTAACAACTGATTGGTTTTGATTGGTCGACATGGTACATTTTTCGACCAATGGGAAAGGGTGGGGGGTGTTTTGGTTTCATCTTTGCTCACAGGCGGAGAGTGCTTTCGAGCGTTTTCCTTATAAAACGCTGTTTTTACCGTTTTTTCCCGCAGTAAATATAAACAACGGTAGTATTCAGGAAGAAAAACAAACACTGCATATATTTTTTTTATCACAACTCTGGTTTTACGTGGCCTATCAACACAATTTAAAAACTGGTATAAAGTCCACACTTTTTCCGTCAATTGTTCCATCTTTCCTGCTCACATCTCCAATGGTTGTGCACGTTGTCATTAACGTGGCTTCACTCCACATCAGCCACGCCGCTTTGCTAGCTAAAACACTGGTGTCGCACATAATGACCACAAGAGCACCTGACTGCAGCCACCGGGGAGCCGCTGTCATAGCCTGTCAACGCCGTTGATTAGCTGCGCATATACGTGAATGTGAATCGTGTGATTGGCTGTACTATGGGATAAGGTGGCATCGTTCTAAATCCATGCGGGAGCAGCCAGTTACTGACTAACACTGCAAAACAGAATTATTAACGTATTTACTTTAATTTCAATTCAGGTTAGAACTTTTTTTTGTGCGCAACGCAGATTTTTTTTTGCGCAGAGACCGTGCCAGCAGTGTGCAATTGCGCACGCGCGCAGCTTAGAGGGAACATTGCTCGTGGGGGACCCCGGATTGCAGGCGTCTCCAGGTTCTTTCTTCTCTGCCTGTCACTACCCGATCCGTACCGGAAACCCGATCGGTACCCTGCATGCGCAAATCTTACGTCACTTCCTCTCTTTGCCAACATTGCGACATTCAATATATTTGAATGACACGTATCACTACCCAATCCGTACTGGAAACCCGATCAGTACCCCGCATGCGCGAAAGGTGTCTACTTCTGGTCAAAGCATTTTACGATAGTTACGGGTCAGAGTATCTGTTAAGATGTTAAGAATAATAAGTATCTCTTAAAATGTTTCCAATAATGAAACATTTCAATATAATGTAGACAAAAACGAAAAA
>NW_024586423.1:2215-4776 GCF_018398535.1 Haplochromis burtoni
GCTGGTTAGGCTGCTTAAGCATCAGAAGGAAGAAAAGGGTTCAGAGCTGTGTTTGTCAACTTAAAAGCAGAAATATAACAAGCTGTGGCTGCTGCATTGGCTACACAAACACAGCTTGAGCATGAACCACAGCTATGATGACAACAACAAGGTCCAGGCCCAAGATCTGCACCAATGTGGAATGCTGGAAGAGAACACTTTAGAAGGGAATCCTAGCCAGAGGTGCATGAAAGACAACAAAGGAGGCCTCAAATGGACAGTCATTTGCTTTGCCTGTGGAACGAGAGGACATTGGAGGAATGAATGGCCAAACCAACATTCGCAACAGATGAGGCCCGTAGACCAATATTTGGACCACAACAACGGATTCCAGACTATGACAATAGGAGAGCACCAAACTACCCACAAATGCTCCAACCAAGACGGAGAGGTGGTCCCCGAGATCTAGACCAAAACCCATACTGATGGGGCCCTGGAGTATGTGCAGGTCCGATTTCAACACCTATGACAGAGCCAATTGAAATCTGTATAATCGAAGGTGAGAAGATATGCTTAATGGCTGATGGTGGAACAATAATTTCATCATTGAACATTTTAACCATTGCCAACAGACACTCTACAGCTGAACTGACTTGGGCTCAGAAAGAAGGAGTGGCGTTTTGAGACCAAACAGGCCTAGACACAAGCAGTGGCCTTTACCTCACCAGACTACAAAACAGATTTTTGTGGATATTTCTGAAAAAGTTGGAATTGTAAATGCCATACTTTCTCAGAAAAAGGAGGGAGAAAGAAGATTGGACAACATGGAAAATGGATGAGAAAAATCAAGAGAAATCCCATCAAAAGCCATCAAAGATCATTAAAAGTCAGCATCAAGTATTGAGTCGAGGCATTTTTGAGCTCAAATGCGTCCACTTTGACACCAGCAAGAAAGATAAAGATCTCCAGCATGCTCCAACCGCCTATCACCCATGGCACTCAAGTAATCAACATGTCTGAAGCAATGACATCAAGGAAACATCAACAACATGACTGCAAAAGGAAGCAATTAGATTGACATTAGATCTATAAACTGAGCCACTGGAAAATCCAGATCTTGAGAAAACTTGCTAAGGTGAGACAGAGCCATGATGAAAAGACACATGAAAACATTGGTACAAAGAAACATCACGCAATCTGCCTTAGCTCAGGTGGCAGAAATTTTGGCTCTCACCAAAAGCACTACAACTTTCAGGAGGAAGAAGGAGTAAAACATCTATATTGACTCAGCAATGCATGTCATGTGGATCACAATGGAAATGGAGTTTTCTACAACCAGTACTCCAGTAAACAAAGAACGATTGGAAGAACTGATACAAGCTGCCCAGGGAAGTGGCAGTGATGAAATATAAGGACATCAAAGGAACTAAACATGGTTGACAAAAGGAAATGAAGCAGCAGACCTGGCAACTAGATAGGAAAGGAGGGCATCAAAGTCAAATGAACGTCTTACCATTCAGCATCGCAGGCCATTGTAGAGAAGCTAATTAAATTTTATAGAGGAAACTAGCCAAAACCAGAGGAATATTTTTGTATAACAAAGGGTATGGTAGATTTGTCATGTCCAAAATAGAGTTATGTAATAACAAACACTGGTCCACGTGATTAAGGTTTTTCCCCTTAAAATAGTCAATCATTAAAAAGTAGAATACAACCAGCATGGGCATATGTTAGGATGTGGTATTGCAAAAGAACAAAAGCAAAAAAAAAAGAAAGAAAACCCACTGTGATTAATTCAAATTATAATGTACCTGTCATGGTCCGTGGTCCTGTGTGTGTGGAATGTGTGATGCTCGGGTAGCCACACCCCCGGGCTGGGCCATCACCGGCACACCTGCTCTCCATCGGGGTGATTACCTGAAGAGCTACTTAACCCGGCGCTGACGGATGCTCCACTCCAGTTCGTTAATCACCTCTCTGTGGTAACTAGACTCCCGCAACAGCGTTGCATTAATATCTTGTTGGAGCTGCGTTAAATCTGCCTACTTGTGTCTAGGTTTCGATCTGGCGTTCAGCGTCTGCCACCTGCCTGTCCTCCTGCTCAATTGGATCATCCGGTGCATCATCTGGCCCCTTCACTACCTTCACGGATTCCCTTCTCATGGACTTCCCTCCCGAGCTCCCATGGTCCTGCTCTAATCGTAAGCCAACTATTCTAACTCGGTCTTGATGTGCTTCCCCCGCTTCCCGGCTCCCTAGTAATCTTCTACCCTTTCTGTTGCAGCCTCTCACGGTCCTGATTCCGGCTTCCTTGCATCATTGTTTCCCTGGGTTTTTTAGTTCTTCGTTTTGCTCCTCTGGTTTTCCCGGGTCGCCTTTTTGTTATTATAATAAAGTGTTTTCTGCTAGCGCTTGAGTCTCCATCTGTATCCTTTTCTGCACGCGCGCCGCGGCGCATGACAGTACCATTACACTCAGAGGATCAATATGAAATTAAATGTGTGTAAATTTTGTATGAAACACATGACTGATAACTGTTCTGTCCTGAGCTCATTTCCTATAGCACCCAACTTGACCACACC
>NW_024586424.1:0-2456 GCF_018398535.1 Haplochromis burtoni
GCGTTACTTAATAACGCGTTAGTCCCAACACTGGTCTCCTGCACTTCTTTGACCGCTTAAGTCGAGTCCTACCACAACTAACACAGATTTAAAGGTTTTATTGATATAATTACAGCAACATGTGCACTTTCCCACAAGAGAATATAACCTACTGGGCCTGGTGGACACAAGGCCTCTCACCTCCCCCACCTGGGTCTCTGATCGCATCACCATCATGCTGAGACTTGTAAACACACCCAGAGGGACATCTTCAAACCATCAGCCACCTACAATAACCAGAGACTGAGAAATACACTGAGGCTGTCACAAGATACATCACGAAAAGCACTGATGATCTCAGGAGGAAATATTAGTTCAGTGTCCACGAGAAAAACTTTAGCTGAGTGACAAATTAGGGTGGAGGTCCATCAATGGCTGCGACCTTCGATGGAGCAGTGTGCAGTCCACCAGCATCAATCAAATCCCCCAAATATTCCACAGATGGAACTAAAAACTCAAATTTTTCTTTACAGACTCGCAACCATCTTGCTCTCTGCCTTTTCTCCCTTTTTTCCTTCTCTCTCTTATATGCAGTGGAAACCCAGATGTCAGTTTTACCCTGGGACCTGAACACATCTTACATTTGTGGCTCTGTGTGAAGCTGCCAGCATTAAATTTGTCTGAAACCCCACGTGGGTATGAGACGTGATTTGCTTGTATCAGATGATTCGTCCACACATATTTAGGCTTTGCGGGCTTTGTGTGTACTTTTAGATCGACGCCCTTTCTTGAAGCTGAACTTAACAAGTGTGCGTAAATGATCAGTTTCATCTTTGGATGAACACAATTAGTTTTACTATTTGGTCAGATTGCCTTGCATTTGATTGGATTGAAGCACGTGTGTCAGTCCTCAAAATTTACGGTCATCATTTCACGCATTTGTAAAGCTTAGTTTACACTTGTGGATGATGTTGTACGCATTTGCAACACTTTTTTGATGCTATTAAAAGAAAAATAAATAAGCAGACAAAGTCACAACATCAGAACAATTTGAACTTTTGCCTTAGTTAAAGTGTGTCAGAATCACTGATTTGTGTCATTAAATTACCTCATCATCAACAAGCAGCAACGTCTCTGTGTGAGGTCACTGTCTCTTTAAGATGTCAACAACACTGGACGCTTTTCACTCTCTACATCATCAGTACTAGTATTACTGTAGTTATTTTTAGGGGTGCTTGAACATCCCCCATAAAAGGCTCTACGGTTGCTTATGGTAGAAACTGAGAATTTCTGCAATCACCAAAGTCTTGGGTATAAAAATGGTTGGTCAGTGTGTTTGAAAAATTCTAGTCCCTGGGTTTGCTGGTTAAAGAAGATTGCACAGTGAATTAAAAATATTTGTACTTAACACACTGACAAAGGTGGGCACTAACTATTTTAGGCCTCCTGCTTGTATGGCTCTCTTTCCTCAACAGCAGCTTCCTCCTCCAACTCACTTAGTGGGGGAGGGTGGGAGAGAGAGGGTCTCATACTAGCCCCAAACACACAACAGCTACCTGCTATAAAACATTATTTCTCAAGTTGATAGTTGGAAAACAGAGCTGCTTTTTAACATTTTGACAATAGTACAACCCTTTAAAGCATAACATAGAAAGGTCACATGGAGTCTGATCATCTCTGTGCTATTTTGAATTAGATCAGCTGTCATGATGGCAACAAGAAAACCACAAAGCAGTATATGTAGCTTTGA
This sequence comes from Haplochromis burtoni, assembly GCF_018398535.1. NCBI lineage: Eukaryota > Metazoa > Chordata > Actinopteri > Cichliformes > Cichlidae > Haplochromis > Haplochromis burtoni. The sequence goes on from NW_024586424.1 coordinate 1,730, forward strand.
ACACAGAGGGAAGTTAATATAACTGCTGTGTCTGAGTGTTGAGCTCAGTCAAATCCAGCATCTCTTCAGCAGCTGCTCTGTAAGTTCAGTCTTTCACTTAGAAATGTAGTTAACTGTTTTTATAGTATATCAGCTGAGTTATACAAGGGTGGTGACATATGTTGTGAGACAGAGTACTGTGCAAAAGTCTTGAGCCACTGTGTTAAACATTAAGCCATGTAACACTGACTTATGAATCACAGATGAACCAGTGTTGTGTGTACGTAAAACAGAGAAATTAGGAAAGAACATATTTTAAAGTGTGTATTTTTAATTTGTAGCTTGAGGGATTAAGGCTTAAAATTATAAACTTTATTACAGGTGTGGCCTGTTTAATTGACAGGCAGATGTTGACACAGGGGTGTCTGCTGTTGTATTGCTTATAATGTTTGCACTCCGTGCTTACTGTCCCTTGTGGTCCACCGTAGTGGCAATGGGGAGTGTTTGTTGTCACGAAAGTGGGTGTGTTTTATGGTGAACTGGACGAGCGGCAATAAAGATAATGGTGGCTCACGAAGCAGATTATGAACACGTTATTCATAAGTTTGAGACAGAACATTACAGCTGTCTGCTACTGTTCACCTCAGCTATCCCAGAAGTGGAAAATTGAACCTATTTTATTTGTCTGTTACTGACACTGATAAGATAAGATAAGATAAGATAACCTTTATTAGTCCCACACGTGGGA
>NW_024586424.1:3287-4774 GCF_018398535.1 Haplochromis burtoni
AGCCTACAGGTCACATGACCATCCAGCATGTTTCCAGGTCTGATGAAGGCCTCTACAAGTGTGACATCAGCGGTCATGGAGAGTCTCCATCCAGCTGGATCACTGTCACAGGTGAGGAGCTTCACTCTGATTTCACCTCTTATTTCATCCACATATTCATCTGATCAGGTGGGATTCTGTCTGCAGGTAAACCCACCAACCACCTCAGCGCTGACACACCAACGCTTGTATCAAGCTCACCTAGCGATGCATGTATCAGTGCGTGCGTTGCTTTAAGAAAAAGTCACGTGATCAATAGCTGCTGTATCGCTCATTGCCAACGCGCCAAACTCTGTTTAAAAGGTACCGCATCCGCATCTGCCAACGGAATGAGTCGCCACCAAAACCCCACAAAATTACTCTCGCAAAGATAAAAAAAAAAAAAACATCTCTCCATATCAAAAAGGAGCCCGAAAGAAAAAGAAATGTTTCTGCTGTGTGGGATCATTTTGATCTTTTAACTGCAAATAAGGTAATAGTTTGTCTGTCTTTGTTTCAGTGTAATCTATCAGAACAGGAAAAACAGCAATGTGACTTGAAATGTAAATTATTTATTTCATTTTATGCAGGTAAATGTTGCATCTGTTCTGCATTTCTTACACAAACAAAAGCACCTCCTCAGTGTTTAGGCATTACAGAGACAAACATGAAAATGAGGAGACAAACACACCAAGAATGAACACAGGTCGACCTATATAGACACTGAACAGCTTTATTATCATTTTTTTTTATTAATACGTGTTTTATTATTTTCAAATCAAGCATCTAGGAAGATTGTTCTGGACCAGGCAGTCCTGAATTTTATTATAAAGGACTGCCAACCCCTTAGTATTGTGGAGAGTGTCGGAGAGAAACATTCCAAGATCAGAGGATCCTTTAACATACTGGGGGAATAGGAAGACATCTTATCAGAACCTTTTCCACCTGGCTTTACAGTTTTTGTGTACCCCAGCTTCATCTGTGCCTGTGAGTTTTCCAAAGCTGGGGAAAACGTGTCAAAAAAACGCAATAGACTGAATGCAAAAACATTGGATAAACCTATTTTTCTGAATAGAAATTTATAATAAGCTCTGAGTCAAATGGGTAATATAACACATTCACAATACTTTCATTTTAATTTTCAGTTAATGTCATTCACAATAAATTTTAAAGATGTCTACAATATTTGCAATATAAAATATATAAAATGATTCCATGGACAGTACGATACCTTACAGTGTATACAAGTATGAGTAGGTCATTGAATCAGTGTCTGTTGTGAGTCTCAAGTAAGTTGCCTGCAATGATATTTAAGGTCCAGCAGGTGTCAGTATGGAGCAAAACAGCAACACTGTGTCGACATAGGCTGTATCCCACACGTCACAGTGAGGCGACGAAGGCTGTCCCAATTCGGAGGCTGCTCGAAATGCGGCCCTCAAATGCGTCCTTCATTTCCCTGAATTTTAAGG
>NW_024586425.1:0-4772 GCF_018398535.1 Haplochromis burtoni
TGTTGTAAAAAGCATGATAATATATTAAGTAATCCAAAGTATTCAGAATACGTTACTGTCATTGAGTAACGTAACGGAATACGTTACAGAATACATTTTGGGGCATGTATTCTGTATTCTGTAATGGAATACATTTTAAAAGTAACCTTCCCAACACTGGTTGTTGTTCAATAATAAAATTATTCCTCAAAAATACAACTTGCCTAATAATTCTGCACTCCCTGAAATGTGTTGGCGTTATCATTTAGAAAGTCTCAATAACTGATTAACAAAGTACACACACACACACACACACACACACCATTAGAGTGCTCTAATGTGATGATATGGTAATATAGGGTCGTTAAGATATGATGGAGCCTGCTCATTCTCGCCCTTGTAGGTGATGAGAACAATTTTAAATTTAGATTTAACAGGGAGTAAATGAAGAGAAGCCAATATAGGAATAATGTGCTTTCTCTTTAGAAAAGAATTTAAAAATGAAAATTAAAGTACCTTAACACTCAAACAAGTCTAAGCTATGTCCACAACAGGAAAATGACACAGACAAAGCACAAAGAGATACAGAACATAGAAATATTTATTCTCAGCTGCAAACATTTGTGTGTGTGTGCATGCATCTAAATACTTTGTTAATCACTTATGATACCATGAACATGTTATATATAAGTTCATTAATCAAGAATAACATTTATGTTTTATGTGTTTATAAAATACATCCTAAGGAGAACTAATGCTTTATAAATGATGAGTTAAGCACTGAGATGTCTGCTATTCCCGTCAGTGGCCTCATTTAATAATATTTGCTTGGAAATGTTGGAAATGTTTTAACCTACTGAAGAAGTTTGTTACCATGCAAAATTACTGTTGGATCATTGAAACCTGTGTATTGGCCTGTTTTGTTCTTGCCACATTTGTATATTGAGAAATGTTTGATTTCATTCAATTCAATTTAATTCATTTTTTCCTTTGAAGAGTGGTCATTCCCGTAGTGATTGTATGGAGGCATGTGACACACGACACAGGAGCTCTGGTTTTACATTCCAACTTTTCACCTCCAAACATGAACTGAGCATATTGCGCCCAAACACAGCAGAATCTTTCCTCTCGGCTTGGGTGTAAGTGGAGTCCTCTAGTGGGTCACCACAATTGCATTTTATTTTCTTTACATTCCTTTTATTTTTCATTTGATGGCATATGGTGTTTTGGAAAACAGTAAACAATGACCAAAGGGAATAAAAATAATAATTGTAATCATTGTTGTTATTATTAGTAACAGTAGTGATGGCTCGTTCATCATGTTTAAATTGAAAAAGCAGTAAGGCTGTCATTTGTTCATATGCAAGGTCAGGGAGACTATTTTCCTAAAGAACAAACCAATTAAACGATGAAAATATTGATAAATTAAAGATTTGTGCATGAAACATTCGTATCCATGTTTGTTCACTGTGTGGCAGGGAGATTTAGGCCCCAATATGCAGGACTCCAGAGACAACAAGCAAACTCAAAAGACAGGTCAATTGGTGGAACTCATAGAAAACCAAAACCAAAACTAGAGACTAAAGGGACCCTACAGAAAACAGGAATACACAGCATGTGGGAGAATGAAAGAAGGATCTGAGGAAAACTGGGTGTTTAAATAAACACAAGACATAGTTAGCGAGAAAGGACACAGCTGGGGGAAATAAGATACAGGTGAACAGAATCTAAATGATGAGACAAGGGGAAGCAAAACTGAACACAAAGCACATGAGATGAGGGACTCACAAAATAAGACAAGAAATAAGAAAACACAGGAACAGAAAGAGAAAAACAGAAAGGGAAAACAAATATGGAGACAAAACTGACTTCACACCGAAGATGCTAAGGACAAAACACAAAGATAAAACTAGGAGAGATTACACACGAAAGGAAACTATAATAATCAAACAAGGAAATAAGAGCTAGAAACATGGAAAACAGAATTCAGAAGGAGTGGAAAATAATACTATACCCAAAAGACTAAACAATATACTCCTAGAATAGAAACAACTTCATATTAATCATAAATTCTAAGAGAATGCTAACAGGCAACTGACCTCAGAGTCTCCAGTTTACAGTGTGGACTCTCCAAAAAACCACAAATGTGTTTCACTCCTAAATCCTGCACATCATTTTTGCTCAGGTCCAGATTTCTCAGATGGGATGGGTTGGACTTTAGAGCAGAGACCAGAGCAGCACATGCAGTCTCTGTCAACCTGCAGCACTTCAGTCTGAATAAAGAATAACAAAATTTCCTTAATCACAAGATTTTGCAATAATTTGAGACAAATCACTTTTAGCACTAGGTAAAAGAGCCAGCAATAATAACTGAGTTACTGGGGGATGTGAAATCTTTTAAAGTCGTATCTGGCATCAATCAGTGCCTCTTGTCACCAAAAAGCACTGATTGGGTGCCTCTCACTGCAGTGGAATAAATACATGTGTTCATAGCAGAAACCAGATATGCTCCAGGAGGAGGAGTTAGGACTCCCAGTGGTTGAGATCTGGCTAGTGGCTGCGCATTATGTGTGGCAATACCTGCAGCAGCTATATGATTGTTTTGAAAGTCTGAGGACCAGCAGTGTCAATATCTATAATCCTTTTTTCTAAGATCTACACAGTTAATGTGCACAGAGGCAGACTCTCTCCAAAATACAAAATCTGTGGGTCTCTCTCTCTCTGTTATTAAAAATAATTCTATAACCAGTACATGCAGTAGCAGCAGGATATAATTCACTACAAAAATAAAATAGACGGAATAAAAGTTTTCTCAGTAAAGGTCAATGTAAGTAGCTCATTCAACACAGTTCTACTATAAAACTACAGAAGAATAGTAGCAGTAAAAGTTTTACCAATATATATCTAATAAAATTGTTACTTGTGTTTAGTTCCTCTACAGCGAAGGATTCAAGTACAGCAAAATATAAAGATTTAGCAAAGGTAAGAACAGTTTTAACTGACCAAAACATGTCAGTGATGCTTTAGAAATGCATTAAACAAGTTAGCGTCTACCTAAACACGACTGCACACTGTGACAAAGTGTTCTCCTTCTTTGGACTATTGCTTAACCTTGAAGGGCACTGAAACACTACACATATATAGGCTAATATACACCATTGAGCCCTGCATTCAAAAGGTGACATAGATGTGACACTGTCTGTGAAGCTGGATTTAAGAGTGCTTAAATTTAAAGTGCTCGAAACATATTTAGCGCCATCTTCAGTCAGTACAGAATGTTACATCACTGGGTTGGTTAGTTGGTTGAGGCTAACAGACTTAGACTAATTTATGTTATAATGGGATTATTTAATAGTTCCAGCAACTTTAATATCCTAGAAAGAAAAGTCTAACTGAACAGACCTCAAAGTCTCCAGTCTACAGTGTGGACTCTCCAGACTAGCAAGCAATGGTTTCATTGCTGAATGCTGCAAAGAGTTGTTTCCACTCAAAATATGCAGGGGGGTGAAGCTCAGGTCCAGCTCTGTCAGATGGGAGGGGTTGGACATCAGAGCTGAGCCCAAAATTTCAAAGTGAGTCTCTGAGAGCCAAGCTTTACAAAGTCTGTGATGTAGAGGAGAAAACATGTTATTACTGTATAAAGAAGACACTTTAGATTACTCCCTAAATTTTATAAGAAGCATTTTCTGTTTGGCATTTTGCTTTATGACACCAGTGGTTCAGCTAACCTGATCTGACTGACATTAAACAATAGTTTGCTTGCCTTGGGGGTTCCAGCCTGCTTTATGATGTTGGTTGGAGGTTTGCGTAGAGTGTGCCCTACCCAGCTTAGGAGAGAGATTTCTCATTCATTCATAATCTGCATATGAATGGGATAAGCACTCACCCACTGCTTCAGCTTCAAATCCACAATTGAAACATTTAGAATCTGTTGTCGTGTGGTATAGGAATAAAACTAATAACTCAACAGTATCAGACCTGAGCTTCATTAAATATAAACATAATGAAATATTTCAATGTGGATGACATATGACTGTGCTTACTTCCTTAAATAATGCTTCCCAGCATTATTTTTAACTTCTGAAAAATTTGTTCAGCACAAACACAATTAATAATTCAGTAGGGCTGAATATTTTTCAACATAATGTAATCAGAAAGATGTTGTTAGATCATGAACTACTGATCTCACATGATCAGTAGTTCATTGTGTCTCATGTTGGTTTTTACAAGTTTTATAAAAATATTGCTCTTGAGCTGATTTTACTGAATAACTTTACTGATTTCATTTGTATTACTGAAACCAAATAACTTTGACACTCAGTAACGGCTTCAAAAATTTTAAGCTACTGACAAAATGCAATAATTAGAATAATCTTTCATTATAAATAAATATTTTCACAGTTTTTGAATCAGCTCCAGATGTGTGAGAAGATCAAACTGAAATGTAATGTATGGAAAGTAAGAAGAAAAGTGTAAAAGTATAAGAATAACATTGGGAATATTGTAGTGAGAATATCTGATAAACTATACAACTAATGTAAACTGATTTACAATCACATCTGGACTCACAGAGCCTTTCTGCTGTTTCTCACAGCTGGAATCAGTCTTAAATGTCCCTCCTTTGTTGTGTTGTACTTCTCCAGGTCCAACTCATCCAGAACCTCATCTGACATCTGCAGAATGTAGGCCAGAGCTGAGCAGTGAATCTCAGAGAGGTTCTCTGATCTGGGCCCTGTTTCAGGAAGCCGGTTTAGTGGAAAAACTGAGTAAGTATACCCTGAGTTAACGAAAAC
>NW_024586426.1:0-1921 GCF_018398535.1 Haplochromis burtoni
TCTCACAGTGTAATATAACATGTTCTACAGTTTCTTCTCTTTTTTGAATGATTTGAATGGAGGCTATAATCCACCATCACTGAACTGAAATGAGTCTCTAAGTAGGAAGTCATCAGTTCAGTTTTTGATCAATTTGAGTGTATTTTACTGTGCAGGCTGAGTTTGATTCGATGAGTTAGGGTTTCTTATTGGTTATATTAATGTCATTAAATAGTTTTTTATTAGTTTTTTTTAATTAATTCATGTATGTATTTCCTTTTATATATAGCACTAATTTACAGTGGGAGTTTCCAAGGTGTGTTATTGCAGGGTAAATGTTATTTAGAGCCTTTTAAAAGTATTCTAATAATATCTTATCTTTTAACAAGAGTGACTGATTTTAAAAATGTGACTCTTTATGTCTGTTTAATATTTCATTAGTCTCTGTTACTCTATTATTTCTCTCCATACTCAACCTTGTTTTCCCTATAAAACACAGTTATACATCACATATTATAAATCTGACTTTGATAAATATTTAGATCTTCGCACATTTCAGGGTCCAAGTGTGGGTTGACTGAAGTGTTTGTTTTTATCCCCACAATATAATAAACATTTACTGTTATATGTACAGAACCAAAAATCAAAAATATGATATATGCATTACTGTCTTCAGCCTCTAGGGGTCATTGTTGTTCAGGAAGTGCATTCTCCTCTGACAAGCTGCTAAAAGCGCTTCTCTAACCAAAGACTGTAAACAGAAGATGCGAGAGTTCAGAAACAGTAAAACAGATTCACAGAAGCCACAATGACATTAAACATACAGCACTGACAGTGATGACAGACAACATTACAGGTCAGTTGCAAAAACAATAACACTAATACAGAACACTGACTATAAATAATGACATTAGACCTCACTAAGATCAGGATAACTGGTGACCTTCAGGGCATCAATCCAGTATGCCTCTGATGACATGACATGAGCAGTGTTACAATTTATGAAACTGATGAAAGATTTTATTACAAAAAACTAAAGGAGTGTTTGTAAAATAGAATCTCTCGGGAAAATGAAGGTGTGGCAACACACAAATATATATTAGCAATTACATTTCAGCTCGCCTGGACTTTTGTAATAGTCTTTACTCTGGTGTTAGTCTGTCGTCAGTCAGCCGACTGCAGCTGGTCCAAAATGCTGCAGCACGGTTACTAATGGGCACACGCAACCAAGACCACATATCTCCCATACTGGCATCCTTACACTGGCTGCCAGTCAGTTTTTGAATTCATTTTAAGATTTTATTATTTGTTTTTAAGGTGTTGCATAGGTCTGAACCCTCACACCTTTCAGATTATTTAAATTGGTACATTCCCGCAAGATCACGGAGGTCTGTGGATCAGATGCTCTTGGTTGTACACGGTCCACATTAAACACAGAGGAGACCAGGCCTTTGCTGTGACTGCTCCTAAATTGTGGAACAAACTGTCCCTTCACATCAGGACCTCCTCAACATTGGACAGTTTTAAAACCCTTCTAAAAAAATGAATGAGTTTGTACAACTTTGGTCTTACTCAAATCGTATAGAAGTATTGTGTTGTATAGCTGGAGACAGCGTTTATACCGCTGTCTGCTTTGGTCGCAAAGCCATCATGGATCTCTGTGGAGATCCGGCTTTTTTTAGAGTCAGTTAAAATCAAGGCACTCGAAAAGATCCTCTGGAAAAGAGTAATATTCTTGGAACAGAGTTTAATACACAGAATTATAGGGACAGTAAGAAATTACACACAGAATATAGACAATTTAACATGTTTATCTACTCATCACCTGTTTAATTTTTCTCAGTACACTAGAAGAACATGTTCATTCACAGCTGCCTCATCACATTTTTACACCTGAACTCTGTGGAGCCTGATCTCAAGGGTTTTAAGTCTGACCCTGAAA
>NW_024586426.1:1946-4772 GCF_018398535.1 Haplochromis burtoni
CCAGAAGAGGATCTTTCTGTCTCTTCAGATTCACTGTGATGGGAGTGATTTCAGCCCTGAGTGATCACGCTGATGTTTGCACAGAGCAGATAATGAAGTGAATGTTTTGGCACATTGGTAACAGTGAAACAGTTTATTAGTAACGTGGGATCGTTTTGTAATGTTTATGTGCATATGCCTTCGTAGATTTTTCGGCACAAGTTGGCTACAATACTAGTTGTAAACAGTCAATTTTATTAGATTGAACCAGTATTGAAAGAACTTCGCTAATTTTAGTATTAGGTCACAATTGTGAGAAGTCGAAGCTATTTTCGAAAATTGAGTCCTTTCCGATAGAGATAAGCTTCTCTGGTTAAACACCTATATAGTCAACAACTGGCCATGTAATGGTTTCCTTCCATGTGACGCTGTACTATTTTCTCACTTGAACGCAATGTTCTTACAGAATGAGTATATTAGATGATTCCACGTGAGAGTCATCATTATCTCCTCACCAATCAGTGTTCTAGCAATTTTGGTGTAAAACTGGATTTTACATCCATACTTGTGTAGTTCGATCAAATTTTCCGCAACTTGACTCAGTCCGCTCTTCTCTCGCTCTCTTTTTAATGACATCATCTAACCTCTCCTTCCCCTCATTCCTCTTCGCCTGTCCTAGATAATGATTTAAGGATGAGTTCCCTTATCAAGCTGATCACACCTGTACACTCTCTCTCTCTCACACTCACCCATAGTGCATATATCAGCTGTATGCAATGTTATATTTGTAAGTGTGCATTTTTGTCGATGTTACTGTGTTTAGCTTTCTTCTCCCATCTATTACTTCTTCCCTTCTGTTTACGTAGCGGATATTTTTTCAGTTTGTCTCCAAGCCATGAGGTCTACTATGGACCTTTTGTATGCGTACCTTTATCTAAAACCGGAGCACTTGTGTGAACTCAATTGGCGGGTGCACCTAGAACAAGTAGTTATTCTCTATGCCGTGACAACACATGTAGGTTCAGCAACGAAAGAATGTCAGACTGTGTGACTTATGCCCCACAACACCTCTCAATCTCATTGCGGATGTGAGAGCCAGGCCTTTGGATTTATATACTGTGAGGCTTCTCATTTTCCTAGGTTGTCGCTTCTTTGGCTTGTTGCCATAAAGCAAAGCGACAACAAGAGGACGAGGGGGGGGTGCTACCAAGCTCAGCCCATTTTTTTAAAGTCCTCCCTCTGGCCATTAATCATTTTTATGGCCAACATGAAAACGTCGTCTTTTGACTATTCAAGGCCTAATCATGAGCAAATATATATAAAACAAATAACCATTAGCATATTCATAACTAGATATAGTTTATTGAACATGTTTAAGGCTTAAAATCGGTTTAATGGTTTTCATTGGACATCAGCACAGTTGACTATTGTAGAGACAATTAAGCTCCCACATTTAAATTGCAGCTTAAAGACATTGATAGAAACAAATAAAGGGATATCATGATATTGATAGCGTGCACATGACTTATGCATGCCCTAGTTTTTTGCTAGAAATTGCCCTGTGTACCTTGTTGGGCTTAGTATATCAGCAGTAGAGATAGAAATTAACAGGCAAGGATATTACTAATTTCTTTTCACAATTGTGGTTAATTGGACGGTTGAATCCGCGGAAGTCAAGCGCTCATTTGTAGGGTATAGTGTTTATATAATGATATAAATATATCGCAGGAATGCCGTTATATTACACAATCGCAGATGCCCTCCTCAGGATTTTTCTTACCTTCCTACCCGTGTTATAGCGCATGAGTTATTTGTATGTTTTGTATATGTTAGTCGTAGATACTCGCGAGTCTCTCTACTCGGGCAAAATAAAATTATATTTAAAAAATCGATTCAGGAGTTTAATGAATTGATGTTATCCAAGCCAGAATCGATTTTAATCGGTAAATCAATTATCAAAACCCACCCCTAGCTCACACAGTTTAATGAGCAGAGTTGTTCCAAACAGTCAGGCTAAAATGACAAATTAAAAATATAAATACATACCTCACAGTAACTGCACTTGTAGAGTCTCTTTCTGGTGTGGATCTGTTGGTGTCGTCTTAGGTAATCTATAGATTTAAAAGTCTTCTCACACAGGTCACATTTATGAGGTTGTTCCTCAGTGTGGGTAAACATGTGTTGTTGTAAATGCTGGTTTCTTGTAAAATGTTTGCCACACTGATCACAGCAGTACACAACATGTCTGGTGTGAATGCGTAGGTGTGTATTTAGGTTCCCTCTCTGGCTGAAGGTTTTCCCACAGATGTCACAGCTGTATGCCTTAATTCCAGAGTGGGTAACTAGATGACTCAGTAAGTACCTACTGTGAGTAAAAGCTTTGCCACACTGATCACAGTTGTACGCTTTAACTCCACTGTGGATGAGTTGGTGTATCTTTAGAGTACTCTTCCTGGAAAAAGACTTTCCACACAAGTCACAGCTGAACGGTTTCTCTCCAGTGTGGATGACCTGGTGACGTTTTAGATCATCCTTCCCAATAAAACCCATCCCACACTCGTCACAGTTGTGTTTTTTCTCTCTCTTTCTTCTGTGAGGTTTGTCGGCCTCCTGAGAGCGCTGACTTCTCGCTCCATGTTGGTCCTGCAGTGACAGAGATACAAACAGAGGCAGTGAGTGAAATGCAGTCGTGGAACAAACTCAACCTTCAAACTCCCTCCATTAACACTAGTTTTAACCCTGAAGGTGGAGTGTGGCAGCAAGCACCTTAAAGGTCTCTTATCCCCACCTGCTGGTAGTTCTAACACATTACATCCAACCTGCTGTTAAAAATAATTTATGACTGTT
>NW_024586427.1:0-4771 GCF_018398535.1 Haplochromis burtoni
CACATGTCGAGGAGCGTGTCAGGTTACATTTCACTGTGTGTTATACTTGTATAACTATGCATGTGACAAATAAAGAACCTTGAACCTTGAACCTTGTTTGCTGTATAGGCCTTAGCTCTCCTTGAAGTTAAATGTCAGTCTAAGCCTAACAGAGTTTTAAACTAGCAGAAAGTAAACATTTGAAATGCCATTTGGACTCCTCTTTCACTATTTAACTTTATGTTAGTCCTTTTTATCCCTTAAACTAGCCAAGGGATGTAACATGTGGCTAAACATGTCAATCCTGGTCCAATTGGGTAGGAGAGAAAACTACAGAGTCTGACATTGTTTTGGCAGAACAGTTGAAATGATAATTTCCCAGTAGTATAAAAAATACAAATGCACTAAGGTTGATTTTTTTGAAAGAAATTAACAGAAGATTGTACACTATGCACAATTATGAGTTTGTGACTGTGGTTTATTGTGGTCCTTTACTTACTTATTATTGAGTTGTTTCAATTTTATTGCTCTATTCTTTTGTGCTGTAGAAGATGCACTTAATTTCTTGTTGTGGAAATGACAATGACAATAAAGTATCTAAATCTGATATAGCATAGATTGTTTATATATAACATGTGTTTGCATTTGGAAAATTGCATTTTGCATTTGCCCATGTCGGTTGATGTGGTGTCCTGGCCCACATCTGATGAAAATGGGTTTTCTGAAGTTGCTCCTACACTGAGTAAAAATATTGTTTCCTGCTGTGTTATGCTTGAACCTCAGTACATTCACCTTTCTACAAAGAAATCACAATACTGTGTTGTCAGTGTCTGGACCTGAAGTTTTAAAAACACCGATTTTACCGGCTGAACTCACAAATAAAGGGACTTCAGTGGTTGACAATAAAGTTAAGTTAAGCGGCTGTTTCTAAGGCAGCAGATTTTCATCGGAGCATTCTGTTCCCACAACTGTGATTTACGTCATGTTATGATTTAGGGACAGAGCCCCTGATTTCAAAGGCTTAGCCTTGTTTCTTGAAAGACATTGGAGGGATTGCTGAGTTTTTATTTATAATGGTTTTTCTGTTTCTGAAACTGTTAATAAAGACACCATTTTGTGTTCACAAGCTTCTCAATGCCCACATTAAGTGTCAGATGTCTGATCCAGTTCAATAAATTATTTTTCTGTTTCTAAGCTTTCTGATGAGAGGACGGTATTCGTTGCATCTTAGACAACCTTCAAGCATGTTTGTTTTTAGCCTATGCAAAAAGGCCCTCTGTTCAACTCAGTTTCTGTAACCCCTGGACCCAAGCCTCCCCAGAGACTGTTGTTCCACCTGGGGCCTCCCCCACCTGAACTGAGACCATGGATTTTTTCCCTGTCAGAGCCTGAGCAAACTGAGGGTCCACAGTACCTTTTTCCAAGGACCTGGAGGGGGTCTGCTGTTATTTATGGCCTCCTGCTGGGCTGTCTGACTGCCATTGTCTGCAGCTTCCTGCCATGCCACCTGAGCTGGTTCATCTCTGGCATTGGCCACCCAGCCGGCCCCCAAAATTTCTTCGCCTCACTAGGGGCCTCCCAGCCAGGCAGCAGAGATTCTTAGCCTTTTCCGCTGGCCACTCATCCAACTCCCTGAACTACTTAGACCCTGCTGTGGGCCAGCCAACTGACCTCATGAACTGCAGCCCTGGCGTGGGCTGACTGGTCATCAGAACTGCTCGAAAGCCCTGCTTCATGACCAGCTTGACCCTGTGCACTGTTTCCTGTGTTTATTTGAATTTTCTTCTTCCTGCGTTGTTTGGCAGTATCATTAGAAGCATGCATTTTCAGTTACTCATTTTTGACCACGATATGGACTGCTTTCTTCCATTTGCCCAATATCTCTACAATTAGAAACATCCCTGTGGCGACGCATAGTCGGCGGTGCCCACCATGTCAAACACACGGGGAAGCAGGGGTTGTTCGGTATTGTGGTGTGTTGCATGTGCGGCTGGCAGCTTGTGAGCTGCAGTCGCGGTAAAAAAAAGGCTCAAAACAACACTCTCTGGACCTGCCGTGTCTCATTCACACCACAGTGGTGGCGAAACCCAGATGCTGGCCGAAATAGCGGCCACCCAGAGGGAGCAGGCGGCAGAGGTGCGCCGCCGGTGGGAAGAGCTGCGGGACCAGGCTGAGTGCCACCTGGGCTGAATCGCGGAGCTGGCGACATTGCTCCAGGCGTAGTCAACACCTCTGCCGCCAACCCCACCGGTGGAACCTGGCGGTGGAGGAGCCATGTGGGGCACCTCGGCAGCTGGAGGTGGTGGACGAGGCGCGTGGGGGTCCGCGCCTGCGAGAGGAGGGGGAACAGCTGGGTGAAAGAGTGTTCCTGCCGCGAGCGGTGGAGGAGCCGCTCCAGCCGGGGATGGAGGAAGTCCACGAGGGTCCGCTCCAGCAGGGAGCGGTGGAGGAGTCGCTCCAGCTGGTAGCAGAAGAGGAACTGTGTGGGGAGGTGGAGGTCCCCGTGCAAGGGGAGCCTGCTCGATCTGGGTCCCAGGGCATGACCTGATCCGGACCGACGGATGCCGGCCCAGCCGCCTGTGAGCAGGAGCTCACGACTGTGCCTGCAGGGTCATGTCGACTTGGCCACCTGGCGAGCCGACACGACCAGGCGGCCTCCAGACCAGCGTTGCTGCCACCGCTGGAGGCGTGGCCGGCCTCTGGAAGGGACACGGCCCTATCGCTGGGTTGGAAGCCAGTTAAGGGGAGTAGGTTTGGCCGGATGGCTTCCCAGCCTCAATCAGGCAATGGGGGTATGTGATGAGTCGTGGTCGGCGGTGCTGTGCGGGCTCACCTACACGGCATGTGCAGGTGAGGTACATAAAATGGCTCAAAACAACACTCTCTGGACCATTCACACCACAATCCCATCTCAAATTGGCACTGAAAATCTAGTTTATGTATTTATTATTTTTAGGCTGGACTGCTAGTGTTACAGGCCCCACTATGATGGGCGCGTAGCCAGATTACGATCCTGTAAAACAGGAGAGAAAGTGAGCACAGGAGACACGCTGCCGTTCGCCTGGTCAGTCTTGCCAGAATGGAAAACTTACGGCAGCTATGCACCCGACTCAGTTCCCAAAGCACGCTGCTGCCCCCTACTGTCCAAAGTGTTATACACTCTCCTGGCAACAGGGAACTTACATGACATTGTGGCTTTAAATTACACCAATAAACCAGCAAAATAAAACATGCAAAATAATCTCCATATATCACGACACTTAACTCACAATTGTGACCACATTTCTGTGTGGATCACATGCTCCCAAACAAAAAAAGATGGCTCCAGACATTTCAAGAAAATACACAGAAAGTTCACACTTCTTAACACTTTAACTCGCTCACCTAGAAACAGTTCTTGATCTTCATATTTCAGAGCGAAGGTATTTCGTCAGTGTGTGTATCAATATGGGTTTGTGTATGGTACAACAGTGCAGGGGAATGGTTGGTATGGGATGTAATGTGGCACAGTGAGGGGTGGCATTCCCCAGACTGGCAGGGCCTGTACTGTACAAAGTCCAGCGGGGTTAAGTGACCCGTGTGCTCGGTAAGATGGCTGGCCCAGGGACTCGTATGTGAGAACCCGAGGGGGTTTCCTGCCCCTGGCGGATCTCCTCACTGTGGCTTCCTGAGGAGTCAGCGGTCGAGCCTCATCACCCTCAGTCATTGTCTCTGGACACTCCTCCGCATCAAGGTGTTCTGGATCAGCAACAGAGCAGTCTGCAATTTGGTTTTCACCTTGTTCTTGTTCAACTTCTCTTTCAGGAGAAGTGCCTCTGGGTTGCTCTGCCATATGACCTCCTGACCGTGGCATGTATATTTGTTTTCCAGGGACATTCTGGGCTCCTTCAATATTTCTCTGGGACTGATGCATTGGTCTCAGATTCTTTGTTTGGCGTTGATCCTGTGATGATACTCTGAGCCAGTACTGCACTCTGGGTGCTTCACTGTCTGAGTTTTCAGAGTTGCTGCTTTCGGGCGTCTCCATCCCGTCATGTCCCACAGCAGGGTCACTCCTTTTCCTTCGAGCCCCTCTGGATGGCAATGGCCCCCTCTGCAGGTCAGGTAAGTCCACAGGTAGATTATTTACAAGGTGTAGAAGGTTTCTGTGAAGTATGCGGGTTTTAGCACCACCTGCCTCAGAGCATACTTTGTAAATGGGACTGTCACCCACTTGTTCCTTGACGACATACACAGTTTGCTCCCAGTAGGGTCTCAATTTTCCAGGTCCTCCCCTCTCACTCATATTACGGACTAGGACCCTGTCTCCAGACTGGAGAGTGACTGTGTTCTGTATGTGACGATCATAATACTTCTTACCCCTTGCACTGGAGTGCTGGCTGTTCTCAGCCTCCTTCATCCGTGACGCCCACTTTTTGGCATAACTCTGAGGTGTTTCAGATTGATCTCTGGTTAACAGGCCAAAAATTAGGTCTACTGGGAGGTGGGGGTGCCGACCAAACATGAGGTAGTGGGGTGAAAAGCCTGTGGCCTCATGCCTGGTACAGTTGTAGGCATGCACTATCTGGGGTAGGTGCTCCTTCCAGTTGCTCTTCGCTCTCTCCTCCAGCGTCCTTAGCATTTGGAGCAACGTCCTGTTAAATCGCTCGGCTGGGTTGCCCTGTGGATGATATGGTGTCGTCCTCGAGTGAGCAACCCCAGCCAGGCGTCGTAGGGCCATGAACAGGTCATTTTCAAATTCTCTGCCCTGGTCATGGTGTAGCCGCCTTGGAAATCCAAACCTGGGGATGAA